>NW_008692882.1:113048-170403 GCF_000695815.1 Acanthisitta chloris | reverse complement strand
AAAAAACCAACATAATGAGAATCTCTCTTGTCTACAAATTAAGAGTGCTTATTTCTTTCAAGTTTACCATAATTAGTTTGAATCAGAAAGCTGCAGCAAAAAGCAAAATTTTTGGTCTTCTAGTAAATGTTTTTTGGCAAGTAGAACTAGAAATAGAGGTATATATGAAGAATATATTATAAAAGTAGACATGTTTGCATTCAAAAAACTTTTCTATTTCCCTTTATCTCTTAACATTATTATTCATGCAGCATGAGGCTCTGGGATGAAATGACATGCTCAAAATTTGGAAGAAGTAGTGATAAGTAATTACTTACTTCCCATACCATAGCTAGGGTCACCGTACCTGAAATCTTAATCATACTTTGTATAAATCCAGTTGGACAACGGTCAGTGAAAATGAAAGATGAACAAATGTCTGTTTTTCTATGCAGTGTACTGATGAACCAGTATCCTATTATTTACTTGTGGACAGTCCAACGCCCATTGACATCCTGGTTAGCTTTTCTGCATTAGTACATTGGCATGATACTGGAGGTAAGGCCAGCATGAAAAAGTGCATGGTAATATTGTCTTTTCCCATTCTTGAATATGTCTGTGCTGTTGGGTTTGTCTGTTGTGTGTTTTGGCACAGTTTGAGAGTTTAGCATTAAATAGTTAAATCGATTCTAAGACATACACTAGTATTCAAGCAATACTTCACTGTTATTTCATACTGCTGATGAATATTTTCATGAAAGGATCCCTCCCTTTAGTGTTTATTGTGATTTTATGTAAGCTTTTCATCAATATATTTCTGGTACGGACTTCCTTGTGTTTCCTGGGGTTTCTTTTCTACAAATTCCATTCTCTCAAGCTACCTTATGCCTTAGCTGATCAAAATGCAGTAAAAACAGCAATATAACCAAAGCATATTTTTGAAATTACTTTTAAACTGGTGCACAGTAAGCTCTTAAGTACATTTAAAGCTGTCTTCTTTCAAGATCCAACAGCTTGGATGATTTAAATAAAAATAACTTGTATTTGATGAAAGACACAGAATGGCAGTGAGAAAAGCTAAGGCATGTTATGATAGTTGGCTTAGGTTAATAAAACCTTTAAGCGTTGGATATGGATGTAGTTTTAGTGCATCTGGAGTGGAGTGAACCAAATGAAAGCTTAAAAAACCCAAACTGACCATTCTGTTAAAATAAACTATAAGCTATAAATGTAAATAAATATAACCTTTTTGTGGCTGTTTACTTCTTCTGCGTGTGGATAGAATGAACTTCTTTGGAGTTTTACAGCAGCCCAAAGTGACTTGGAGGATGTCTGATGGTACACAGCCTTTTAACACATTCTTTTGACCATCCTTTTCTATTAAATAGTACAAATAAGCCATATTCTGTACCCTCTAAGCATTTTAAATGACTGGCTTTTTTTTTTTTTTTTTTTTTGTGTCTGAGTTAGCAAAGCCTAAATGAAGACTTTAATTACTGTGAAGTATCTACAGATTCTGCATAAGTGTTTTTGTCTTCATTTTATTTTTATTCACCTGCCCAATATTGTGTGGGCTGTTTTTAGTTTGTTTGCTTGTTTTTTTTAATCTAGGTACTAAACAAGAATGTGCTAGTGTTTCAGAGGGTGTGCTGATTGTTGAACATTTCTCTTGGAAATGTGTGAATCCTGAAGAATTTCTGTTAAAGATACACACATCTGCAACCAAAGCTGCCACGTTAAATCTTCCTGTTGGGTATGTATGACACTTTGTTTCGGTCCTGACATGTTAGTTTTAAAGCTTGAGATTATTGTTTACACAATAACTAAGAGTTTATTTCCTAAAACACAAGTTTTTCAAGTGTGAAACTGGTTGACAGCAAGAATTTGGTAAGCCTGCAAAATTGCTCTGAAATTACAAAAACCTTCATAACGATTTTGAGTTCTTTACTCTTATTTAAGAGCATTTAATAAGAAAAAAACACACTGAATTGCTAAAAAATAAATTCCTGCAAATTCCTACTTAAAAGTGTTTATAACTAGAATGATTTTGAAATGTTCCCCTGAGTACCAAGAAAAATTTAGGGATTAGGATTTTTAGTAAAAGCATGTTGATACCATAGGAGGTTTCAATGCTTTTCTTGAAACAGGATTTATGCAACATGACAGGAGAAATTCTGAGGTTATCCATGAAGCCTTGCATATCCTCCCATTCACATAGTGTTTAATATGATTTATTTCTCTTTGCATGTAACTCTAAATATTCAGTGTAGAGCATTGGCTGATTGTTTAAACAAAGAAATAGATTAAAAACAAGAGCCCTTGATATCTGGTAGTTTCTGAAAATGCTTCTAGTGAAACCAGGCAGATAACATCTTCATATCTTGTCATAAGCATAAAGTTTCTGACTAATTCATTGAGGCCTTCTGCTTTTCCAAAAATAGAGAATCACCAGTTTAATCTCAAAGAGATGAGTCAAAATGCATTTTTAAAAATCAAGTAAGATTTCAAACAAATAGGCATAGAAAGAAAATGCCACTATACTAGCATACTGAAATTAAATATCTTTAATAGTGCTCTCTATTTGTCAGACTAAAAATGGAATAGTTATTATTATGTATATAGGCTAGTTCTGCCTCCACAAGTAGTGTAATTTCCAGAAGTTGTATATATCTGTCCTGTAGAAAAGCCCAAAAACACATACCCTTTTGCACCTGCAAATTTCAAAGTTAACAGAGATAAAAGCAGCTGAAATTTGTAAGCTTCCCACCTTTGATTCTCTTTTCTCCAGGCAGAACCAGGAGGCTTTCAGGCAGATTTAATTTACAGCAGGTGTGGGGGAAAACCACTTACTCATTTTATTTCAAATGAGAGATGACTTGCTAAGCCAGAAAGGCACTTTCTTCCCATTGTATGTTAGTGGCCAGGGGGCATTTAAATTTCACTCGAAAGGTGATGCAATTAAAAAAAATATGTGAGTGTATGTGTGAGCAATTCTCCTTTCTTATTCTCACTGCTGGGTCTCTGGTTAACACTTTGAAGCTCTAGCCAGGTTGAACTTCTCCAGCTAAATGCAATTCTGACAATGATATGAGACCATGACGCTTTGGTATCAGCAATCTCCTCAAATATTTCAGTGGGACTGCAATACATTGTTGACTGGAGAAAAAGGATGAATGCCTCGTTTTGTACAACTGTGGCTAGGAATGATTCCTTTTATGATTGCAATCCATTTTAGGGTACAGTCAGGCAAACAAGAATGAGCTGAGTGTGTTACAATGATATGTAACAATTTCTGTTGTTAGCCTTAGGAGGTTACTGTTGGGTGGTTTGACCCACAGTTGCTCCATATAATGGTCACTCTGTAGTCTTCATCAAGCCTGACACAATCATCCATTATTTTTGCCCTTGGTTTTGTCAATGCAATCATGGAAATTATGACCTAAGTAATGCATGACCAGAACACCTGATGACTTCTCTAAGCTTCCTAGAGCACATGTGTTTTTAAGCATAGCTAACTATAATCCTGACTAAAACATTTTTTGTTTGTATCTATCTGAAATAGTGAAACTACCTATTTTGCTAAAGAAAATCAACCTTAACATATAAAAGTAAAGTAATAGTGACTTCCCTGATTTCACCTACTGCCTACATTTGGAGGTTCTTGAAAAGAAAATAGTTAGAAATGCAGGATTTTGAAGCACCAGGACATCTAGGAAAGGATTTCATTATTACCAAATGTGTGAAAAGCTGAAGAATTGCTGTGGTTAAAAAAAAGAAGCTGAATTTAATTTTTTCTTGAATGTAGGCGACACATATTGCTCTTCACAGTAAGTTCTCCCATAGGGCACCACATTAGTCTGTGTACCATGGTGCCATGTGTCTTTGGAGAGGAGGATGCTGTGATACCTGCTCTTGAAAAGGTATGTGTAACAAGGACTAGTCAAACATTGTGATAACAGTGCTTGGTTTAAAGTGAGGTAATACTGGATTTTCACTTAGAGTTGTTATATTTAATGGTGTAATATTAATTTCAATAAAAGAAATGTGTTTTACAGCACAGCAGACACTGAGATGGATATTGCAAAAGTTATCTTACATAAGTGAACATTGGGTACTATTGTGGTTTACATAGACCAGCAGTATAAAATGTTAAAAAAACTCATGTAATACAAGTCAGAGGTAGCATACAGCTCACATTTTGAGGCACATGATAAAATACATGTGCAGATATTAATTAATATTCAAAAATACCTGCTTATTGAAATAAACTGTCACATCAGGTGAGTTTGTTTTGTCCCATGAGATCACATATTACTCACTGGGTCCCAGAGCAGCTTTTATATCTAAAATGAGCTGTTTAATCAAACAACTTTTCATAGCTAAGGGGCCCAGGGGAGTAATTACTACAGCTTTTGTTCTTTGTTGCCTACAATCCAGACAGGTGTCACTGCCATCCATGTTTTCAAGATTTCTTTGGCAAGCAGTAGGCCCAAATAGTTGTCATGGGCACAGAATGCAAATACTAATTTGTTCTTTTATAACAGAGCAGAGTTGTGCAGTAATATTTTAAAAGGTGAATATAACAACAAATTTATATATCAGTGTAGATTGTGGGTCCTAATAATAGGGCACTAAAGCAGCAGGGAATTTTAAATAGAAGAAGCTGGGCCATTAAAAATGTCTTGTGGCTGTACTATCCTCTTGTCTTCAAGAAAATACAGCAGAATTTTTTCCTGGGGTCTTCTCTGTACTTTCTTTTGAAGACAGCAGTTTCTTTGCAGAGTGTCAGTTGGAGGAAAGTGTCCATATTCTTGCACAGAAATCCTGATGAAGATTAAAGAAACTTTGGGCAGCATGTATTTGGACATTGTTTTCAGCAGAATACAAATACCAATTTGTCCTTTTATAACAGAAGATGCTGAGGATTTCAGCTAATAAAGTCTTATTATCACTGCAGTAGAAAGTGTCTACGTGCATCTCATTTTTTATCAAATGTCCTAGGACTAATGATGCAGGAAAAATAAAATAAAATATATATATTATGGTGCTTGTTATAGTGTTGTAACATTTTTATTTCAGTAGCTAAAATCAGTGAAAATTAATAGCAGTAAGTTTTGTACTTCATCACAGAACAGAAAGCTTGTATTCAGTCACAGACTAGAAAGAAAACCAAAGAAAATCTTAAAGCGATCTTTGTAACAATGGTTGGGTTTATTCTCTCTCCCCAGGAGAGCAATCGGTTTACAGAACAGGCTACAGCTATCCTGAAAGCTGTTGGAAATGTGATAAATAATTTCAGCAGTGAGCATGAGCTTTCTAAAGCCTTGAAGGAATTGGAACTAACTCATTGTCCTCCTGGCCTGCACGATACTGGAATGGCTGAAGAACACTTCAAGGTGAACAAACAGTTTGAACAAACACATATCTAAAGGCTACAGATGCTGGATAACAGCTTAACGTTGTCATTATCCTCTTCAAAACAATGTCTCAGCATTTGAAAAGGATCACCTGAGTGCTCTGAACGTGGCTTTTGTCATTAAGTGTAAGCCCAAATGACATAGCTTGGAACTGTACAATAATTATCTTCTTTTAATAAGAACAAATTTCAATATGCACAGAGTAGCGTATTCTAAATTGAGCCCATTTTTGTCAGTCTAGTTTAGTGTACTCTGGGGCAGAGAGCATGAGCTTTTTTGTATTATGACTTCATTTTGGATTTGAAAGTCACTACCTGAAATGCAGAAAAGCAAGAATGGTTCCTTTCTATGCTTAATGTTGATGGAACAGGAAAATATTATTACAGCTTATATAACTGAAAGCAGTAATGAGGTTTCTTTCATTCATAGTGGTTTTTAGTTGTATTTCTTTTCTTGAAACTGAAGCATTTTTATTCAGCTTTTCTGTTCTGTATGTGTGGTAATTGAAAGGGTCTTTAAATACATGATGAAAATGTCATACTTTTCTGTAGATCTCTATACTATAGCTTTTCAATATTATAAAAAGATTGCAACAAAAAAAGTTAAAGAAATTTTTTTTTTTTCTGTATATGCAAATGTTGATATTACTGCTATAACTTGATTTTTCTATGGTCTGTACTTTATATATTCCAGGCTTTCTTACTTTCATCAAATTACTAGAAAGGTCATGCAGTTTAGACTGTGTGAAGTCTAAATAGAAGAAAGAGTTTAATATTTTTATAATCACTGATATTAAAAACTAGAACACCTAAGCCAGCGCTTTTATACATGGGCTTGACACCAGGCTCAAATTCAGTAAAACAACAGAATTAAGAGAGAATGATTCCAGGTGCACAACTCGTGAAAGAGGTAATTTTCATGCCAAGCGCACCAGAAAAGAAATTGGTTTGAACTCACTGGAGTGGAAAATACAAATTTTAAATGTATATGTGCATATGAAATATGTGTAAAACTTAGAGACCTTAAGAAAAATTCAGTAGTCATAAACACACATTATCTCTTGCTCTCACCCCCTCTAAGAAGACCAACATGTGTAGCTGAAAAAGAATAAAAAGGCAGAAATTGGATAAATGATAGGCACTGAGCTGATGATGAAAAAATTATTCTGAATGTAAGAATAAATGTAGTAGATTATTTCCTCAACAGTCTTAAATCTTTAAAAATAAAGGACATGTTTATTAATATTAAAATACATAAAATGTTTCCAGAAGGCAGGAAAGTCTGAAATTAAGGACAATGAAAAAGGAAAATTATGTCTTTTCCAGTAAGTTATTACTGTGTTCTTCAACTCAGATTATGAAACAAGCTCTGAAAAACAGTCTGAGATTTCCATCTACTAGGAGTAAAAAGAGCCTAGATTTCTGCTCTTTAAAGAACATCAGTATGTCAAGAATAAAAATAGAGTCAAATCTTCCCCTGTGGTGCCACCTCCTAATCTAGTAAGCATGCCCATTCAGTTATCAGTCTCAGGGCTGAAACCTCGAGTTTAGAATGTCAGTTGTCATGATAGCAATTGCACTATGTTCTTATGTCTTCTGGTATGGGGCCATCGACTCACTGCACATAAACTACTAAGCTATTTTTGGGTGATTAACACTTGCACTGTAGAATCAGCCCTATTTTTAATAAGCCAGGCATGAAACGTGTTTTTTCTTGATTGTTAGCTTGAAGCATTGCAGTCTACAGTTTGGACTAATTTTCAGATACTGTATTTGTTAGAGAAAGTTAAAGATTTCAGTTTTACATGATAAAAGAAAAGAGCTAAGCAGTTTTTGAAACAGTAATGCGAAGCAATACAAATCAGGTTTTAAAAATTAATAATTCTTCAAATGCTTTTCCTCTTTTCGATTTTTAGGTTTTCAATAGTGCATTTTGGTATTTGATCAAACATGTGCTGGGCACAAAGGCTTCTTATGAGAGTAAATTTGCCTTCAGGTCCTTCACTTTGGATTTTAAAGACACTGATATTTCTGGGGATGACACTGTGTTTTCAGGTACTGTATTGGTAATCATTTCAAATATATCTACCCATTCTTATTTTTGAGGTAGCCAGCTCCACTAATCTTATTTTTTCTTACCTATGCAGGGACAGTTTATTTCTAAGCCTAAGACTTCCACTGTTGACAGCATGTCTGAGACTCATCTTAGAGTAGAAATGATCCCTTTCTTTGTTCCAGAAAGTCTGTTTACCCTTTCTTAACTTATAAAATTTCCCTTTGTTTTCCTTGACTTGCATTTGTCAGTATTGACAAGCATTAACCGACATCTACAGATGCATTTTTTACCAGATGTACTGCAGGTCATCACTTTTGTTCAAATTACCAGCTGAAAAGACCTCAAATATTGTTGACAAAATGAGAGTGAAGGAAGACTCAAGTTAGTACCTTCATTGAAAGTTCAGCTATTTCTTACTGATGGGTTGGGGGGGGGGTTTATTTGTTTCTGGGGAAGGGGTATTTTGACTTTTGTTTGCCCCCTTGTTTTTCAAGCTAATTATTTGGGAAATTATTGAGTTGGCTGGCTAGTTGGCTGGCGAGTCACACATGGTGTGGAACTAACTACAGCACCATCCATCTCTTCTCCAGCCTGTGTTTAGAGTATGCTACATACCTGAATGTGCTGTGAGAGGAGCCATTGGAAGACCAACATATTTATTACAAGCAGGAATAATTCTTTTCCCACAGGTTCTTCGTAACATTTTGTATGCAGGCTGGAGGCATAAGCAGTTACAATTAAGTTTACCTGGCAACCAAATATATGGCTCTTTTCCAGTTTAAGACTTACTTTTCATTCTGGGTAACTTTTTGATCTATTAATATTTAAGTTATTAATAGAACCTTTATGTATATGGTTTCATATTACCACAGAAAAAGAATTTATCTGAAAAATTTTCAGGAAGATACACAATCACCATTTGAAGGCCATTCAGGGTGACTTAGCTTTCCTTCTGATATTATGAACTTCCAGTATAAAGTGTTTTTCCTTGGTCAGTCAAAATTATCTTAACTTCCTTTTCATTAGTCAGTCTCTTCTGGAAAATCAGTATTAAAAAAAAGAAAATTAACACAAATATTTTTATTGTCCTTTTAAGGATGCAGGTATACTTGTTTCTCACTCTTTATTGGGAACTTTGCTCCAAATCTTCTCTCTTCTGTGAGACATCACATATTTTTCATAGAATTACATCCCAATGCAAGAGTATAAGTTATAAGGGTCAACATATTGACATTTGTCACACCACGTGAAGTCAACAACACCTGTCACTTTTTTCGAGAGGACTGTGCTACTGATTTTTGTATTCCCAAAAAAAACCTTAAACACTTGTCATCAATAGAAGACAAGACGTTTTAAAATAGATTTGAATAATTAGCACAGTTGACAGGTTGTAGCAAAGACCTCAGATATATATTACTAAATATGACATACACTGTGACAGGGTATTTTTTAGGATTTGGGCAGTGAATCAAAACAAGTGGAATAAATGTATGGAGAATGAAAGTTCTTTTTCAGTTTCTTTTCTTCCAGTGTCCAACACACCCTTTTGAATTACTTGCTTTTCAGAATTAAATTACAAGAGATTCCTATTGGATTGGAAAGTTAATTGTTTCCCTTTGGCTTTAGTGACCTTGGACATTTTTTTACCTTTATTGATGTTTTTCCCTGCTTAATAAAGTTTGCATTGGAGTAAATGCATGCTTTTGTTCAGGTTCCATCCAGAAATACAGAAATAAAGCATAAATCAAGTGAAATGTAAAGAAAAATTATGTAGATAGCAGGAAAAAACAGGTGAAAAGCGCAATGTAGGAAGGCCTCGAAGGTTTGGCATTAGCTGATTTGCTTGGCACACATTAGCACTGCTGCATTGTCAGGTTAGTTGCGCAGATCTCATCAAGGCTTGGTCTGTAACCCTTTGGAACCTAACAGACATCAGTGTAAATTACCATAACAGACAAATGAAATATTGTTTTCATCTGTGTCTGAGAGTATATTAGGTCAAATCTGAGCTTTTTTTGAAATGCCATCTCCATTTTATGTAAGGCTTTCTGAACAGCCATCCTGAAAATGATCTAGTGACTTATTTGTCTGCCAAATATCATCCATCCCTATGGAGCAATTAGCACAGGAGCCACAAGAAATTAACTGGTAGAGAATGCCATGTAAACATATGAAAAAGAGTTTCTGAAGCTGAGTGCTTCTCCATGACATGGCTCTTCTATGATCTTCTGGAAAGAGAGTAGATAAAGGGACCCTGCAGAACTCTGGGCTGTGAGATGCTGAGAGATGCTGAATTTACAGAGCTATGTCATGCTTCCTGGGAAAGGATGCATGTCAGGATGATGTTACACAAGAGATGCTCTTGGCAGGTCAATAGTGCTTGCCTGCTCTCTGTTGCACATGTTATTTATTTACCTTGTCCTTGTTTCATTGGGCCCAATAGTGAGCCAGCTCAGTTCTTAACTCACTGGAGGTGTGTGGCACTGATTTTCAAGAGTCTCAGACACGTGACAGTCATTTGGGCATATTTCAAAGGCTACATTTCTTTCTCATGGATAAATTCCAACTTTGAAGTTGTATGTGGAGTGCCCTTTGTATACAGTTCTATTAAAACCTTCTGATCTGAAATTTTATCTGGAAGTCAAGCTGTTAGCTATAAACTTATCTTCACTGTGTAAACCATATTTGAAAAGTCCTGCTCAGTTCTTTTCCAGAACAAGCTTCTCTTTCCTCCAGAAACGCAGATTAAGAGCAGCAATCATACAGTTGTGCTGTGTGACTGAAGAGAGAATTCTGAACATTTGTTTCTACTTGCAGTTTGGATTTGAACTTGAGTTCCAGTAAGGGAAAGTTTGCATTATTTGGTTGAATATTTAAAGTGCCTCTCCAGTACGTGCAAAATGCCCCTTTAAAAAAATATAAAATCATTGTTACATTGCCTACAAGAAAACTGCAGCTGATTTTAAAGTCTTGCTAGGCTGCTTTGAGAACTTCAGTTTTATTATTAGCAGGGCATCTTCTGATTAAGAGCCAAGGCATGTCAGAAATTTTTGACAACTAAGTTTTCAATTGTAATGTCAGATGTAAAACATCCACTGGTTTAATATTCACTGATTTTAAAGCATCCAGTAGTTAATGTTGGTTGATTTAATGCATTTTACAGTAATAAACTTCTTGGTTTATAAGACAAAGTATGAAGAAATGCTAAGTAAAAAAACCTTTGAGGATCAGAATATTTAATTTAGACCACATTATTTTGACTTGAATATTAGAAACAAAAATGACATTGTATTTAAAAATGTTAGAACAAAAAAAGAAATTAAATATTTAGGAATATATACTTTCACACTACATTCAGCCTGATCTGGGGTAAATTTTGGCAGTTTCTATGAGTAGAATTCATTTTTGTGTGACACACCATTTGAATTTTTATATTTGTGTATTCAGAAAGAGTTTACTATTTAACTAACTGTATATCCATTTATTCCTTAGCCTCACAACTGACATCTTTTATTTCCAGAGACATACATATTTATTTCTAGCTGTGGAGTCCACTCGAAATCCTCAGTGGATAAACTTTACGTTTTTTTCATAAGGCAACAGCAGTCCAGTACTTTGTGTGTGTACTTTTATATATTATTTCATTATGTCATGTTAGAAATGCCTTACTTATTAGGTCAGCCTGTGTAACTGTGTATTCATGTAAGAAGTATACAACTTTTACTTTATATTATATTACTTTATATTAGATAATTTATAATATATCTATTGCATTACATTATAATATATTATTTTGCCTAATATGGGGTATGCAGGCTTTGCAGCAGAGCCCTTCTGAGCTAAAACATGTGCTCAAAACTGAAGTCTATTTCCCTACCATGAAAACAATGATTATTGGGGTCAAAAGCCATTTTGCTACTGTGTTATTGAATTATAAAATAGACAAGCTTGTAGATGGAACAAATTCATTTTAAAATGTGTTGTATTGATGAATAAATGGGAGAAGCTAAGAGCCAAAACCTTTCCAGAGATGCACAGTGACAGGACACATCTTAGAACATGTTAAATTTCAGTTGGGTATCAGGAAAACATTTTCCACAATGAGGCTAGTCAAAAATTGTAAGAGAAAAAATGGAGTGGATATTTACTCAAGAATATGAGCAACCAACTATAAATTGATCCTGGTTTGGATGTGAGATTGGACCAGATGACCTTCAGTGGTCCATTCCAGTCTATAATATTCTGTGATTCTCTGCTTCTGTTTTATAAAAGTGGTTGTGTTACTCATATTGTGGAGTTCTAATCTGTTTTCTTTTGAAGTGGGTTTATGTAATCTTTCAGAGTCACTAAGTAGTAAAGAAGTTTTCTAGGGCTTGGAAATGCAACGATGAGAAATTATGGGAATGCAGCCAAACTTAACAATATTCAATAAAAGAGATTAGATTGAAATGTGTGATCTGGCTCATGACAGCAATACCTTTTCTTAAGATAGTTTGTCTGCAATGTTGTACATTTTTCAAGCAGATTTCTCTCTTCTCCTTTTTGTTTGTTGGTACTTCCTTTTGCAGCACTGTTTCCTCCCTGTCATGTTGGCTTGCTCCCCCTGTTCCATATCTGTGCATTTCCAGACTGGCCCCCTGGCAGTGGCTCCTTGTATTGCTGCTCCCCACACCCTCACACCCTCCCCCTAAGCCCTGGTGCTGATGGCTCCCAGGATGCTAATTCTAGGCAAGGATGCCTTCAAAATGCTCATTACCAACCTGTCAGAACCTACTAATTTCTGTTCTGCTTCAAAACTCCCTGGTAACACAAACTCAGTCAACTAAAGGAACTCTCCCTTTATTATGATTTTACCCTTATTCCATGGCTCCTTAGCAAAGGTCGAATTAAATGTTTTGAACAACACTGGTATTGAAATGATTATTTAATGAAATGATCAGCTTGAGAGACAGAAGTACTTTAAACCTTGTGAAGCTCTTTTAAGCTGTGTTTAGACTCAGGCTTTCATGTTGATTCATGTTTTGGAAGGATACTACATTAGGAGGAGACTTGTTTTTAAAAAATGCACTGCAATAAATAGAAGAATTAAATGATTTGATATTTGGAATTGGCATAGTAGTTGCATTCTGACTTTTTTTGGTAATTATACAGTATATTTTCTCTGATTTTATCATGATAAAGGCAAAATTTTAAGAGTGATATTTTTGTCATAAAGTTTTATGCTGTACCAGCTCTGTTTCTGAATTATAGCTCTCATCATTTTATTTTTGTTCTTTTTTTTTTTTTTTTAACTTCATTACAAGCAGCCACAGGACTTCCAGCTCTGTTGATGTTGCTCATTCTCCCCTTCTTTCAGAGAGCAGTGAGGACAAACCCCTTAGCAGCTGGCAGAACCGAACTCCTACATCTGAAGAAGAAGCAGCTGCTCTCAAACTTCAAGCTGTTTGGAGAGGGACCTATGTTAGGAAAGTACTGAAAAGCAGAGAACTAGGTATGTCCTTTAAAAATGCCTTTTCAAAAATGCTTCGTATTTCATATTATCAGATCTTTATTGTAAAGATTTTGTTACTAATTAATATCCAGTTAAAATTAACTGAAATGCAGTAGAACATTATGGTTCTATTAAGTATACCTAACCACTCAGCACATATGGTACTAAAACGTAGAGGGGATATACACACACCCCCTGGATTTGCATAGATATTAAGCCAAATTTACATTAATGTAATGTTAGAGGTTTTTTCTGGAAGTGTAAGGGATGTCATGCAAGAACCCAAGCTTCGTAATGGATAATCACTGGAACACACATAGTATCAAAGGCTAATACTGTGCTCACAAGATACTGTGCTGATACTATCCTTCATTCTTATGTATATAGATAGAAGGATCTTATATAGCAGTTCAAGACTTGTAGTAAATCTCCTATTCAATAATTCTGTTATCTCAGCTGAAATAGTGTCCAAGTGCAGTGTTCACAGTCCAAGGAGAAAGATAATAACTGTGAAATTCTGAGTAGAGTTGTAAGGATCTGGATTAAATAGGGATCTTGTATTTGCAGGCTGTTAGTTTGTAATTTCAGAAAGACAAGATGAAGAAAGACTTCACTATAATCTTTAAGTGCCCATATGAGAAAAGGAATTTAATAGCAAAAGGGTCTTTAGCCTGAAATCCAAACAGTTAATAAGAAGGTCTTTAGTCTGAGATTCAAAGATTCTGACTTGAATCCAGACACATTCAAATTAGAAAACATAGCATTTATTTTTAAAAGGATGGGATATTTATTGGAATAAACCAAGATTTGTATTGTACTACTGAAAACATTAAAATCAAACATATACTCATCAAATTCAAAAAGGATTAGTCACTTATTTATGATGAAATAGCTATTAATATATTAGCAGGACTCTTACACAGAGAGTTAGATCCCAGTGATTCCTTTTGGCCTCACAGTATGGGTATGCCTGAGGATCATGACAAAGAAAACTGCTCCATTGTAAGATACACATTCCCTCTTTAGTAAGTCATTGCCATTCTGCTGGAAGCTCCTTCTTGAATTACGATTATTGCTGGGGTTCTTCCAGCTATATATTTAAATGTACCAGATGGTCAGTTTGAACTACCTTTTGTTCCTTTGTCTTCTCATCAGTAAATCTGGTGCTGCCTCTCTTCCTATCACTTGTAGCCCAGTCTTGCTTAATCTTTCTTACTAAGTAGCTTAGTGCTCTTTTATATTTGTTTTTGAAGTGCTATGTAAATTAGAAGTTTCCATAAACTTTCACTAGTAAATTCCCACAAATCCCAGAGCCCAGAAGCTGTTCTTCTGAAGTTTAGATTTTAGATTTTTATCATCCAAACACTATATGAGTTTCCCAGCTCTTTTCCCTCTTTTCCTCACTTGTCTTTATTGTCTTTCTTAAATTCGTCTGATCTGTTACCTTTTGTTGCCTAATACTATCTTTGCAGTCCTATACTGTGGGGTTTTTTTTTCCAGTCGTACTATAATTCTCTTTTACCTCCAATATCTATAGTTTTTTCTCTCCTGTTTGTCATTACAGTAAAGTGTTATTATTCTCCCTCCTCTTTTCTTTTTTTAGTCTTCCTCCTCCATTTCTCCTCCAAATATTCTAGAATTCTATGGTTTCTGTCACTAATTACTTAAGAAATAAAGGAGGATTTCATCTAACTTTTGACCTGACAACAGGTCTAAACTAGTTGCTCAGTCTTCACTTGTATCTTGTGGACAGAAGTAGACACCTTGGCATGACAACACATCCTGTCATCTGACAGACAGTGAACATGAGTGGGATTAATTACCTGCGGGAGCTGCCCGATTATTTTCTTTTTAGCTACACAGATAGCATAAGCACATCCCTAGCTCTTTCTAGTATCTTGAAATGAAAGCTGCTGGGAGCTAAAGAGCCTAATATCTGAGGACAGAGATCACCACATATCACTACAATGTGTTACAGTGGAAAAACTGTAAATCAGAGAAAATATCGATCACATCATTTTTGCAGTTCTAGAAGTGCCGAAAAGTACAAAGGTGATGGTGAATGGAATATCCTCTGTCAAAGGAGAACTCAGTTTTCAGCTCAGCGAGACCTCTGTAAAACTCCAAATAAAAAGCAGTGTTTCATAAGGCAATTTACTTGTGCGAGTGGCATTTTTAAAAGTATTTGGCAGGTGTAAATTTAGAACAATACAAAAGTTAGGTGTTATATTTTCTATTTTATTATTTCCAGGTACTAAAGAAAACACTTATGTCAAAGAAACCTTGAAAAAATTGTGGACTGCGATTGAGTTAAATTTTGAACAGTTTGCTGTAATGTTGTTAAGGTAATCATGCAATAGATCACACTATTTTATTGCAGGCAGTAACATAGAATTGTCATAAATTGCTAGTTCACAAACTAAACATGGTAAGAGCATTATTAGTTTTAAAATTACAAAACCCTGTTGGAAGGAATGAGATGTTTTTAGTGAAGATATGCTGTGCTTTATTCTGTGTACCCTACATGAGTAAAATCTAATTTTTAGATATATGTTACCTTTTTTCTACATCTGAGCTAGGATATTAAATTTTTCCTCTATTTATTTTTTTAGTACCCTGTAGGCTGCTTTATAAGTATAGATCTGATACTGATTCCTTAGTTAAGCAGGATTTCATTTAAAGAAACTTGTTGATTCATGCTATCTGTTAAGGAATCCTGGCTGACATTAGGAAGGGGGTAGCTATACTGTTTAATTGTGCCACAGTTTATTATATCATCAGAGGACTTGTTTGTTGCACTTGCTTGAAGCAAAGTAGACATATTTCTAGGTAGATTGTTCCCCTGGTGTTTTATTACAGCTTTTGCAAAGACAGCTATTCTAATTTCAGCGGTGTTCATTAAGTCATTTGCAAGCATGACACTCTTTGGGGGTCACAGATTTCCTTTAAGTCCTTCAAATATTTCTCTGCAAGAATTCACACAACTAATCTAGCAGTAGTTCTTCCAGGAGTCAGAAGTGCAAACTGGCAATAATTACTGTCTGTGGGTATAAATCCTCACTCCTTATAACCATAATACTGGTTATAAGCAACACTCATATCAGGTACAGTTTTATTTCACTTTTTAGTGTTTCTAATCCTGTAAAACCTTTGTATGTTGATGGGATCAGGACTTTGCAACCACAGCATTGTTCCAAATATTAGACTTCCATTTTAGATTTGCAGCATCTCTAAATCAGCAAAGATCAGAGGCAGATTGTAGTCTACCTTCAGACTTCTAAAACTTATGGGCCTGGTTCATAGTCATTGTCTTGGGAGATACATTTAAATGTTTAAGTCGTGCTAATGTACTTATGTTTAATTTTTTTTTAATGGCTGACAGACTTGCATTTAATATAACAAGCTACCACCTTGGCCAATAAGTAACATGCAGGAATTTTGGAAGTTCACTATTAGGGTAAAGGTTTTGCCATTCTTTAGCCCCAGATTTACTGAAGGCCAGAAGCAGTACCATTTTATGATGCAAAGACTGGGTTAGAATGCCTTAAAACCTGTCAATTTGTGCTACAGTTGCCACCTGTTTCTCATTCTACATCCTCATTTAGGTTACTCCCTACTATCATTTTCAATGTTAAAAATGTGAGTTTTCTGAGGAGCTTTTTCTGTCTGTGTGCGTGTGTGCTGTGTAACAGTGGTGGAAGGAACCTTTGGAAAGCTTCATGGAGTACGATTTCAAACTGTTCTGGTTTAAATTACTTCCAGCAATATTAGCATCCACTCTGTGACTCACCTTAGTTACATGTCAAGGTCAGCTATTATCATTGCTAAAAGCATGAATGTGGAGATTGCTTCTACAACTCTGATTACTATGTAGGAATAACAGAACAACAGAGTAGCATTGCCCAAATCTTGTGGGTAAAACTTTTGCAGTTGAACACATTCACATTGAACACAGAAGAAAGCTATCACCAAAAATGGATGTTGAGAGGTTTCTTTAGAAGAGGTTTTCTTTATGTAAGCCATATGAACCAAACTTTGAACAATTAAAAGATAGCAAAAAAGATATATTGCTCCCTTACTGCAGAAGGGAGGTAGGTGAAGAATGATGCATGACAGAGTGGCAGGGAGCAGGATAACCTTTCTATCACCTCTACATAGGCATATTTTCACTCATAATCTTCATAAAAATCCTTGGAAGGACACAAAAGATGGAGTGAGACCAGTTATCTTTTTTCTGCCCTTCACTCAACAACCTGTTCACATAACACTGAATTTTGTATGCTGGTCTTCACATTACTTTGTTCAGAGAAACACTGTTCTTTGATACTGCATATGATAAATAAAAATCCATAATGTCAGGTGCCAGTGAGGTTAGCTGTAGTTTTTCAGGACTGCCTAACACCGTGAGCTTATTTGCCTTACATATGACATCTGAATTTACAGTTTTGGGTTCCTTCCCATGTAAAAGGAATGTCTTTAATCCAAGTTTAAGTTAATTTTGTATTGCTTTTATTCCTTTCTTGTTCAAAAAAGTTTCAAAATTAAAATCAAGATCTTTTTTATTCTCCTAATGATGCAACAGCTTTAAGATGACAGCTTAATATAAAGAAAGGGAAGTTATGCTAAATGATATTTATTTAAAAAAAATAAAAAAGGTAAAATTTTGTGTAAGCCATAACATTTTGGGCTATTAGAATCAGTTGTAGTCATGGATAGATTGATGGATAGAAATATGCGTATGGATTTGCCATTAGCTCTAAGGGAGCTTGTCTCTACATGGGCGTTTTTTGAGAGTGAATAGCTACTGGAGAAACATTAGTAACACATTTTATATCGTTTTACATTCATGTACAAAGCAGTGTTCATAATTGGCCTAAATAAAATTCAGAATATGTGTGCCCTCCTGATTAGATTTAATACTTGTCTTGTTTTCTGCTTTCCAGAGAAATGTTTAAAAGAAACTGTAAGTCAGTTGAAATGTTTCCTTGTCATGAAGACGAATGGTGTAAGATGTCTTTTGTTGACTATGCTGTAACATATACTGATCAGCCACCAAATTCGTGGTTTGTGGTTTTTAGGTGAGTTTCATACAGCCCTATATAACTGTTATGGAGAATTAGTATGATACACCATGGTTTTTCACTAACCAGCTTTAAAAGCATGTTTTCTCTGTCTCCTTTCCTTAAATTCTGATGTGTACTTGTCCTGGTTTAGGCTGGAAAAGAGTTCATTTTCTTCTTCATTTTTTCTTCATTTTCTTCTTAGTAGCTGCTACAGTGTGTTTGGACTTAGTATGAGAATAATTCTGATACCACACTGGTGTTTTGGTTGTTGCTGAGCAGTGCAGGGACTCAAGGACTTTTCAGTGTCTCACGCTCTGCCAGTGCAGTGCACAAAAAACTGGGAGGGAGCATGGTCAGGAGAGCTGCCCTGAACTGGTCAAAGGGATGTCCCATACCACAGAACATCATGCTCAGTATATAACCTGGGGGGAATTACCTGGAAGTGGGCTGGCCATCAGTCACTGTGTGGTGAGCAATTGTATTGTGCATCATTTGTTTCTCTTGGGTTCTGTTACTCTCTCTCCCTCTACTTATCATTACAATTATTAATATTATTAGCATATTGATTGCTATATTTTGTTTCAATTATTAAATTGTTCTTAACACATGGCATTCACCTTTTCTTTCTAATTCTCCTCCTCAGAGTTAGGGGAGTGAGTAAGCCGCTCCCTGGTGTTTAATCACTGGCTGGGGTTAAACCATGGCAATAATTTTACTTTGTGCTACACAAATCTTTTTATTTGTGAAAATAATTTTGATATAATTTGTATATTTTTTAGAGAAATATTAATTGTTCCAGAAGACATGCTTATAGTGACAAAGGTGTATACCACTATCCCTGCCTGTAGACTTCATATTGTTGATAATGACACCCTGGAGGAAATGCCACATGTCTTTTTCAAAGAGGCACCTCATGTTTATCCCCAAAATAAGGTAAATGCAAAGAGTTGTTGTGAAAAGTCTTAGTTATTTTTTATGCATTTATTTATTAGCAAGTTTGAACAGAGACTATCACTGATCTTCTGTGCTAAACCTTTCATAGTGAGGGAATAGCCTTAATTTTCTTTGATATTTTTTGCTGTTGCTAAATGCAGAAATATCATCCAGTTTGCCTGTGCTGTGCTACTCAGCGGCAATATGGTTGCTGCCGATGGAGTTTGAATAGCCTTTTCTAAGTCATGTTTACAATAATTAAATTAGGATGCATCTTCAAGTGCTAATGATGATTGCAGCATTGATGCCAAATGCAGCTTTAGACATGCTCCCCCTCAAGTCCTACATGTTACTTCAGAAGCATTCATGTAAATTGCTTCTAAAGAAGATAACTATATTGTAAAGCAATTTTTAGTTTTGCATGCTCCTGCCTTTTGACCTTTGGGCTAAAGAAGGCACTCTGCTCAGTCTTTCCTTACAAGTTATATGTTCAACACTCTTGATTACTCTCTTCTCTGGACTCTTTCCAACTGTTTGGGCTTTTTCTTATTTATCATGCATAACACTGGGCACTGTAAACTTTGAATCAATGTTTAACTTGTGGCCATACAGATGGTGAGTAAGAAATGATAAGTTTATATCTTGTGGACTTCTGCTTATATATCCAACTGTGACCCTTGCACTATTTTGCACTGCTGTTGTTGATTCATGTACTTCTTATCCCTAGGTGCTTTCCTGAAGAACTGAATCCTGTACTTTATTATTCTGAGTAAATATAGGTTTTTATTATTAAATGTGGTTAATACCAGTAAAGAATGATTTTAAGAGTATTAAAGCAGATTTGTGCGGGTATGCTATATATTTCTACTTGTTCTTATTACATTTCTCTCCATTCTCTTCACTGCTCTTGAGCTCCTCAGTAAGAATATAACCTTATACTCTACTATTTAGTTCGTTTCTGTCCTATTTGTAAATAGTTCATTAATGTTTTGGTGGATCTGCACATGCTATTGAAAGCTCTATTGATGTTTTGACAACACATTTTGCAATTGCTAAACACAGAATACAGCGGTATTATTTTAATCTGGCTGTTATCTTTATAACAGTATTTTGTAAAAAAGAGTCAACAATGTAATACATTGAGCAAGAAATTATACAGTATGCCTGAATTCATAAATGTCAGTATTATTATAGAAAATCTCCTTTTAAAAAAAAATAAAATAAAATACACCTACCAGTTACTTGTTCTGCTTCAAAACTATGACTCAGCAATTTACAGCAGAGCTAAAAAGAAATCCTGTCAACAGATTCTGTTACTCTGCTGCAGAGACCCTCCTGGAACACATTAAAGTTCATCTCAGAATGACTGACAATAGGGATAAAATCTGCACACTAGCAACAAAGTCTGCCTTCTTTCTGCAGACATTACAGTCTAGATAGAAACTGGTTATGTGTTTTGTATTATTTGGATTTTCTTTGCGTTTGCATTAAATTTCCTTCTTTTGTGTTTGGGGTTTTTTTTATACTGATGGATATAGTTGATTTTGGTTTTGGTTTGGGTTGTTTGGAGTTTTATCAATTCTACTTTCTTTATTACTCATGAGTCGAACAGATCATAGAAAAGGATGGAGATAAGCATTCAAGCTTCAGCCGACCTACATAGATAAGAGTTTAAGAAATCATCACTTACAACATATTTAGTCTAGAAAGTAGAAGTCTGTTAGAGCAAGGACACTGTTCAGTTATTTGTCTTGGCTAGTCATAGAAGGACATAAAGAAATCATCTTACTTTGCCAAAAAAAGTTAGTTTAGGTGGTATATTATAAAACAATCCTTCTGATTCTAGAGACAATGAATTGTAACAAGATATCTAAGTAGGTAATGGAAACCTCTCAACGATTTTTTAAGAAAGAGACATAAATCTGATGGGGTTGTCTAGATCTATTTCCTTATTTCTCAGTAATGACTGATGATGACTTGGTATTCCTACCAGCTGCAAAATTCAATTATTGTGCTTTCTAATTGCTCATAGTATTCAGAAAGTGCTCACTCAAACAGTTTTTTGGTCTTAAGTCTAAATTTTCTGCGTATTTGTAGTGAATGTTAAGACTGTATAACCTTATCTTTATAAATAGGTATACACTAGAAAGTGTTTTTCTCATGCACCCTATGCTATCAGAAAGCACTTGATTATCTGGCTCAATCCTTCTCAGTTTCCAAGAGTGCTTGTTAAGAACAGGGGGCTCTGTAACTATATGCTTAACTAGATATTTTAATACGTGAGTTCTCATGAATCATAACTTTGAGTGGTTGCTATTACCTTGGGATGATTAAAGGCTGTAAAGTGCCTAACAGTTACAATCACACAAATTGGAATCATGAATCATTTATTTTACTTTCATTCTAAATATTCAATACTCCTGAAGTGATAGCTCTGCATTGTTGGAAAGTCCTGAAATCACAACCCTATTATAAGGATTTTTCAACAAAGCTTTTTGGCTGGTGAATACTGATTTCTTTAACTGAAATTTAGCAGAGGACGGACAGAGATAAAACCTTTCAAAGAATTTTCATCCAGACTATTTCTTGGGTGGAACATAAAATTTTAATGTTAGAAATAATGAGTTAGTAGGGCTAGCTCAGAGAATACGAAGTAGGGACTTAATTCTGAGTCCCTCTGCAATGTTACAACTGGCCATTTCACTCCTTATATCCCTTTTTCCTGCCCCTGCCTTTCAAGTAATCACATTCATATTGCCTTCTTTTTTTTACAAATACAAATTAATCATATTTTGAAACTTTTAAAGTTATATTCTGGGTTTTCATATTCCTCTTCTCAGGATTCATAAAGAGCACATAAATCTGCACCAGGCTTGTTCATTGTAGGTTGTATTATTTATTTATTTTGTACTTCAATTTTCTAATAGAATCACACAATCATAGAATTTAAGGGTTGGAATGGACCTTACAGATCATCTAGTCCCTACCCCCCCTGCCATGGGCAGGGACACCTCCCCACTAGATCAGGTGGCTCAAGACCTCATCCAGCCTGATCTTAAACACTGCCAGGGTTGGAGCAGCCACCGCATCCCTGGGGAACCTGTGCCAGTGTCTCACCATCCTTAGAGTAAAAAGCCTTTTCCTCACATCTAACCTAGACTTTCCCTCCTTCAGTTTGAACCCATTACCCCTTGTCTTATCATTCTAGTTCTTAATAAAGAGTCCCTCTCCGGCTCCCCTGTAGCCCCTTCAGATACTGAAAAGTTGCCATGAGGTCTCCACACAGTCTTCTCTTCTCCAGGCTGAACAGCCCCAGCTTCCTCAGCCTGTCTTCATAGGAGAAATGCTCCAGTCCTCTTACCAACTTTGTGGCCTCCTCTGGTCTTGCTCCAACAGTTCCATGTCCTTCTTATGTTGAGAGCACCAGAACTGCACACAGTATTCCAGATGGGGTCTCACGGGAGCAGAGGAGAAGAATCACCTCTTTTGACCTGCTAGTCACACTCCTTTTGATGTAGCCCAGGATTCCATTGGCTTTCTGGGCTGCTAGTGCACACTGCAGCTCATGGTGAGCTTCTCATCCACTGTCACTCCCAAGTCTTTCTCCTCACTGCTGGTTTCAATTACTTCCCCATCCAGCCTGTAGGTGTGCCTGGAATTGCCATGGCCTAGATAGAGGACTATAAATATTTTTTCTTAAATCAACATCTTCATAAAAATTAGATTAATATTGTGGCATTTCATGCTGTATTTGCAATGCCATTATTAAAAGTAGGGACTATATTAATTCAATCTCAGATTTGAAGGCAGAAGTAATCTGATCTCTAAATTTCCATGTAGCAAACTTGTCCAACCACACTTCACACCAAAAGCATGAAGGGGTATTATAAATCATCAAATAATTTGGTTAGAAAGTGACCTCAGGACTTTGATTGTATCTGCCCCTAAAAATACCCGCCAGCTCTGAAGTTAGTTGAAATTGGATTTGACTTGCTATGTAACTTTTTGCCAAATATAAATTGCGGTAAGAGATGCTTCAGAAATTAGACTAGAATGAAATGGTAAGATTATTGCTCATGAAGGACATCTTATATTAACAAGCGTAACGTGGACAAAAAGTGTGTTGCATGTAGTCATCGAGTGCATTTTGAGTAGTGTATTGCCCAGTAAAAATGACTTGGTTTCCCCCTTCAGAAAGGATACACTTTTATGGCTGAAGCACATACTGGTGACCTACCTGTGGCAGCTGGAAGATGGAAGCTCAGGTTCATCAGTTCTCATAGTCCACTTCCATTGCTCTCTCGCGAGGCTGCAACAAATGTCTTTTCCACTAAACAATTTAAAGAATATTACATACCCAATGACAAGCATGTAATGTTCAGGTAAATATTGAGAGAAGAATGATTTAATTCTGGTTTTTATATGGGTTATCCCTGGCAGAAAGGTATGTTCTTTTCTCTTTCTTAAAAGAGAGTACTGAGGCAAATAGCTGAATTTTATGGGCCGTCAAATTTAACATTTGATTTGAAATCATAACAATATTTTGCATCTCTGTAAACACAATCTTATCCATATGCCAATTACTGAAATTCTGTAGTACTTTTGGGGATCAAATATGCATTAAAATTGATATTTTGCAGGTGGGGAGGAGAAGCTTGAGGTCTCTTTTCAGTTATTCAGATAAAGCTTAAAAAAATACAGTAATACAACAGTTTCTTTCCTGATATATCAGACTAATTTCCTTTTTGCAGTGTTGGCAGAAAAATTTATATACATTTTATTTTAGCATGTTGACTCTTTTAGGAGAACATATTTAATAAAAATGTGATTATTTAGTTTTTATTGATCCTTTTTCATTGATTAAGGTTTATTAAGATCAGTTGATTCTGGCTGAGTTCAGAAGTGAGCCTTACTAAATCACTACACTGAAGATTTTGCACAAAGGACTACACAGTGCACTAAAACAGGCCCTGTGCTTAGAGCTGATTACATGTGTATGTTTTGAAGATTAATTCTAGAACATTTTACCTTGACTCCTGAAAGTTTGAATCAATACTTCAAACCAATGGATCGTTCTGAGATAGAGGGCTATTCAACAGAAGGAATTAGTTTCACTATAACTGAAGAAAGCATGTCATGGAAGCAACAAATGCAGTTAAATTCTGTAAACTATCTTTTTCTCAATGATTTTTTTTATTTTCTCCTCTTTGATGTTACCAATCTTTAAAAGATTTTAGTTTTAAACAGTTGTATTTTTTTGGCTCCAAATATGCTGAAGACAGGGTGATGGAGTTTTTGTGTATTGTCACTTGTTTGCTTCTTTGGTGAGATTAGTCTAACATTTTGAATCTATGGACAAAAGCAAATAATATATAAAGTTATGAGTCTCAACAGAACAATTATTTAAATTTTGTCCTCAGGCTCTTAATTCTACATTCTTTTAATGCCACAGTCTTTTAAGAGGACCAGAGAAGCGGCTGCTATCAAAGGAGATAGCCCTACCCTTTTGAAAGCAAATATTTCTTTTTTTTCTGATTACTTTTGAAATAATACAGTTCCTTAATCTGGCTAACCATGTGATTCAATAAATAGTAGTACAGCAGGAGGGAAAATGTATATTGGGATGTTTGATAAGGCAGTGAAAAAATTAAATTGCAGGCAGCACTTTGTGAATTCACTGCACTAAACTTCACTGCAGAAAGCTTAGCTCACCAGATTGCAGGAAAAGAGTTGGCTACAAATGCAATTTTAAGCATTCGCTTCCAGTTTGGCGCAACATTTAGGTACTTTCCAAAAAAAAAGAATGATCTGGTTATATTGCTATAATTTTTTTCTTCCTCTTTAGGTATTTAGTAAAAGTCACAGCATCACATATTGCTACAGTGCAGGTACAAACCTCTAAATCAGATGTATTCATTAAACTACAAGTCCTAGATAATGAGGAAGAAATTGTGAGTGTCACTGGAAAGGGCCATGCAGTCATCTCTGCTTTTAATTTCTTGAGTAATAAAACAATTTTGAGTTCCCATGGTAAGTATTGTATTCTGTATTTAATAATTTTATTCACTGAAGGATATAAATTATTACAGTAACTTTAAGTAGTCACAAAAAATATTTTTCCTACTTTTTTTTCATAAATCCATAATTGCTTTGTGGTTGAATGAAATCAGTTACATTTTTGAGCAGTGACCAGCAGTCCTTGGTTCTCAGCAATGAGGAAAGTTACTGAAAGGTTTGATTGAAAGTGTCCAGACTTATTTTCCTCTTATGCCTTTTTTTCTTGTTTTATAACTGAGTGAAGAGCACATGCTTTATTGGTTTCTCATCCATCATATGAGCCCCAGAGTACTAGGCAAAAAACTCTTGAATAAACAATGTAGTATTTATATTTAAGAAAAAACTCTATTTTTTACTCTGCCTCTGCTACAACTTCACAATAATATTCATGGAAACCAGATACAATGAAGGAAGAGCTACTTACTCCAGACTTGCAGTTGCAATATAAGGCATAAATGCCTACTATGTTATTGTCAGTACTTTATCACAGCAACTTAAATACTGAGAAAAATTTATACCTCGTGGGAACATTTGAATGTAAACAAAATCTCATTTGTAACATATTTATTCAAAACACCTTATGTATTTTTCTCAGTTGAATCTGAGTTTATTTGCTCAAAGTTTGGTTTATTTCTTTATTTATTTTATTATATTGCCATTCATTACATTGCAGTTTTGTCAACTCAGCTCTTGTTAAACGTGAGAACCAGTGTGTGTGTTCAAAGGTCACCTCTCATACGTATTTTCTTTGAGGTTAGTGATTGTACCTAAGAAAAATCCAGCTGGCATCAGTTAAATCTGACTTTCTGTGGTCCATCAAACTAAAATTCTGAATCTACTGTATGCCCAAGCCTAACAGCATATAAATACTAGGAGAAGAGGCAAGGAAGCAAAGAAAATGAAGCAAACCTTTCAGTGACAAGACAAGAGGCAATGGGCACAAACTGAAATATAGAAAATACAATTTAAGCATTAGAAAAGCTGATTTGGAGTGGGCTGTTGTTTGGTTTGGGTTTGTTTGTTTGTTTGTTTCATTTTTACTCTCAGGATGTCAAACATTGGAACAGGTTGTCCAGAGCCTTTTTGGAGATTTCATCCTTGGAGATAATCAAAACCCAACTGGATATGGCTGTGAGCAACATCCCCTAACTGACCCTGCTTTTAGCAGTAGGATTGAACTAAATGGTCTTTAGAGGTGTCTTCCAGCCACTGCTAGGACGACTCAGCTGCCTGTGGTCCTGTGATATCAGTTAGGAGTTAAGGCTTATGTTTTGGTTTGTTTGGGTTTTTTTCCCTAGTGATACACGAAGAGTCCAGTTTCCTTGGATGTGCTGTCCCACTAAGGAAGTATGACAACTGGACTTAATAGAGAGAGCCTTCAGCTTGAGATTTTTGCAATGCTCTGCCATCATACCCCTCTGATGTAGAGATAAAACTTCTGATGCACCCCAGAGGGCAGAGTTAGGTTATTCAGACATCTTCTTTCATGCTTCATTTCCAGGCTTTTTTCCTGTTTTCCATGCATCTTGCTTCTTAATCAAACTATTTCCATTTTATTCATATACTTTTCGGAATTATTCATTATATCTATGTCTTTCATTTTGAAAATTTATTCTTCATAAGATTTGCAAGTTTTGCTGTTGTCAAAAGTGTTAGGAAATTATGGCCTGTACAATAACAATATGGGAACAGTCAGAAACACTGATGCCAAGTTTAGCTGGAAATTTGTACAATTGACACTCAATGCAACAAGATTCATACTGTCGGTTTCTAGTTGTTCTCTAAAAAGGTGTTTTCACAGAATAGGAATAATACACTGCTATACCATCAGCACCAAACTTGTTAGTTAAGCAAGACACAGTCCTTACATTTGAGACTTATTCACTACCACACATGTTCTCACAGAATTGATCTCTGTGTTGCCAGAAGTACACTTAAGTGACATTATTGTGCAAGCATCACCAATAAAACATGACCCCCCTTGCCCACCCACGGCCTGTTAATTCATCTCAAATCACAGCTGTTCTATAAATGTCTTTTTACAGCTCTAAAACTACATTAAACCAATTGATTCTGAATATATTTACCTCTTCTGAGATGTAGCAGATGACTTGAACCTTGAACATTTGCTTGCCAATAAAGGAGTTACATATTGACACATTGGCAAGCACAACTTGTTTTGTTGATACAAGCACAGCAGTTCTGTAAGCACAGATGGGCAAGTGAATGCTCATAAATCATTTTATTTTGCACAGTAACAATCCTGTTGCAAAGTATCAAAATATCTTTCAGATATTTGGTTGAGTCTGGAAGCAAGGTAGGTAGGAGTTCTTTCTAGTCAGAGTATTGCTTAGGAAAACTGAGTATCTTTGTATGTAAAAATACAAAAGTAATTTGGTGTCACACCACCACCTGGTGACCATTGCTGGAACTATAACTTTGGGCTTTTATGTATGCATGATTTTAATTGGAACATAGTGAGTATAATAGAGCATGAGAAAATTGACTGCTAATTCCTTATCCTACATTCTGGGGGCATCTGTTTACCTTATACCAATAATTCATGGAATTTATGGGATTTCTTTTTTGTCATCTTGCAGCAAGCAAAGCACAGGTTATTCAAAGTAGTACAAAGAAGGAATCGGAAACTGAACGAGTAAAAAAAAGAAGTCATACTTCTTCAAAGGACAGCAAAGCTTCTTTCAAGCTAGGACTTGTACAAGAAGATCCACCTGTATTAGAAGAAGAACCTTTCCTCTTGGAAAACTTTCAAGATAGTGTTGGCAGTTCACAACAAGTAAGAGATTACAAATCATTTGGATTGGTAAAAAACCCAAACCAAACAAGAAACAATGAAGAGGTATTGCTAATTCTTCTGGTGCATGTCATATCCTGAGGCAAGAACAAAGAATTCAAAATAAAGATTGCTGGTAGCTTTTGAATGAGGCTATGGAGAAAGGATAATGTACATACATGAATGACTAAATAAGAAGGTGATATATTCTATTTTTAAATGTTCTTCATTTGACAAATCCAATTCAAGTATAGCATAACTTTCAACTAAGGGCCATAAACTACCAGAAATGAAGTTAAACTTCTGATGCTTCAATGTGAGCTTTCTTTGCAATATGATGTAAGAGAAGGTCATCTTTATTAATTTTCACAGGGAAATACCTATTTCCAGTCAGCTGAAAGCTTTAGTAACAGACACATAGTATCTGCTATTCAAGCCAAGTTTCTCAAAGAGTAATGTAAATAACATGGAGTTTTGTTGATGTCACCCAGTATTGGCTATTTTAGAAAAATAACATACATTTTCTAAAACAGTTCTTGTTTCTCTATGTCCAAGTGTTTCTCTGCTCTGATTTTGCTTAAAAATTAAGTTTAGTTGCAAAAAAATATTCAAACAAAATATCACCTCAGATTAATGCATTATTGAGTGCTAGTATTAGGGTTCAAAGACCTTTAGCAGGTCTTAAAATTGAAGACAAAAGTCTTTGTTTTAGTACATGGCATAAACAGGAAAGTTACATGGAAATCTTAATGGAATGTAGCTCCTTATTGTATAGGCCAGTTTAGTTTCACTTGATAAACACATGAGTGATTGTTTAATTTCACAGGAATTAAAATAAAATCTGTGGAATTAACACTAATTTTTTAAGCTTCTTGTGAATGCTGTTATGTGCAAGCTTGGAAATTAATTATGTGTTTTATTTGCTGAATTCAATAGCTGGCAGTTTACTAACCTGCAGACTTGAATGCTTACTGTAATTGTTATGACTTAAGCATGTTGGATTTTCTTTCACAGTCTCACAAATATATCATACAGGCATTGGTGTTGTACAATAGTTGGCCACTTACTGAGAGTCAGTTGCTGTTTGTTCAGGAACTGAAAGAAATGGAGAAAAATGAAATCAAAGGTAGGTTGACCTACATGTGTATGTAGTCAAATGCATCATGTTACTGATTTTTAAAAAAAATACATTTTTTTTCTTTTATTCACCGCTTGAGTGAAATAATTAGGCAACAAAGGTTTTTGTTCTGTGGTTCTTAGAAATGAAGTTTGATTGCACGAATATACATCTGCAGTTCACAAATTATAAAGAAATCGGAGAGTACACTGCAAAGCTTATCTGAGCTTCTTAGGGCTCAAGTACCTAGGGCTCTAGGTAGAGATCTGGAAAAGTTGTAGAAGTATGACTGTTCCTACAGTCAGAGAGACTGATGAAGTGTAATGTAAAGGGACAGTGCCCTGACAAAGTACATCCGAATATAGAAATTTCTGCTTAAACTACAGAAACATCCCTACTGATAATTTAAGAAAATGCACTGACAAGAGGGGAAAACCAGGCCTTGTTTGAGATACATATTTCTTCTGTACTGCTAGGAGAAGAATTTAGCAGGAGGAAAGACTAGGAAAGGTCTCAGGAAAGGGACAGAGAAATTACACAAACCTTTTTTTTTTTTCCAGCTTTCTCTTAGCATTTCTTGTTAAGGGACAGAAAACAACAAACCCGAGACATATTAAAAGCAGTTAGAATACTAGTCAGTATCCTATAAATTAGATAAATGTCTCATTTTTGCTTCTTCTGTTACCACTGGGGTTGACAGAATTATTTAGATCTTAATTATGTTAAAGTTGATGATGCTGGATCCAACAGCCCAAGAGAGATGAGGCTGCTGCCAGGTCCAACCATTAGTGAGGCTGAAGATGTAGTCCCAACAAGCACATGCACATAGATACACTTACACAGTGTATTAACAGCAGTATCTGGAGTGTTTACTATAGGTAGTTATTTTGGAGGAAAACCCAAACATTTAATTTTTTTTCTGATTGTGGACTAGTGCTAAATCAATTTGAAAACTGAGCTTTACCATTTAAAGCTGCCAGTACCAGTTGTCACACACACAATTCATATAATAGTAACCCTGGTGTGTAACCAACATTACCACGTGATTTTTCAGATATCTCCAGTGAGCCAGGTGGAAAATTCTGGCAACAAATTTTCCTATGTAGAGTATTGCTTTGTCATGTAAGACAACAGTGCCATCTGGAGTTTGTTTTGTATCAAAGCTAATTTATCATGGCAAAAGAATATTTCCACTTTGTATTAGCATTTACTAAAGTCTTTTAGACTTGTCTCCCCTTAAATGAAGACACATGCTAATATACTGTTGATTTTCACCAATATTATAAATATTTATTAGGAAAATATTTGAAGAAAGTAAGTTCTCTGGCATACAGATGCTATGATAATTTTGTATTTTGTATTTGTTGATGTTTGTTACTCTTTTCTTTCTTCAAAATCCTAATACTGCAGTTTGTAAGTATTTGTAAAAAGAACTTTTTTAACAAAAGTTATTTTTTGACTAACAGTCATATTTATTATATAGGAAATTTCATTAAATGTTTCCGTAAAGAGCATGTTGCACAAACAAAACATTAAAAAGACATTAACCAGGAAAACCTAAGTACACAGAAATTGGAAAGTGCCACACAGCTTATTATGTATACAGTCTTCATTTTTTCTCTCTTTTTCCTCTTCTTTTTTTCCCTTCCTTTGGGAACTGTTAATGGAGCGAGTCTTCAATGGAAAAAATGGTTTAAAGAAAGTGAGGTCTGGACCATAACTCTTGTGTAAAAGGGGAACAATTAGCAGGCAGTCTTGCAACTGCTAGTACCATTTTTAGTTGCTTGACTGTGTGAACAAAGTAATTTTAAGTTTCTTTCTGTACATAGGATTTTCAGCTATTGCTTTTTTGGGGGTCCTTGGGTTTATTTTTTTTGTAGTAAGATCATAAGTTTTATTGTGCAACTGTACAATCCTGAGCTGAATCATCATTGTACGCTGAATACTGACTGCAGCATGTTTTTTACATACTGCCTTAAGTTAACTCAAGAGTATAAGCTGTTGATGTGAGAAGTCTCTTGTCCAACTGGGGAGATACGGCGCCCAACCCAGGTAGTAGAGGTAGGTTTGAAAAGGCAGGACAGGCAATATCCTTTGGAATATTCCTTTTTATCCTCCAGATCTGGGGAAGTTTCTCCTGCAGGTTTTCTCTTCCCACAGGAGAACTTGCTGGCTCATGCCCGGGACAGGATTCCATAAGATGTTTAACAGGGTGTTCTATTTTCCCTCTTTATCTCTTTCCCAGCTTGTCTGTCAGTAGTGATTAACCACTTGCCTGGTGTTCAGTGAACAAACAGATCACTGAGGATGCATGATGGTGCTGCAGATCTCTAAGCCATGCTCTAACCCCACAGCTGCTAATGCAACCATATTGTTGGTTTGCTACTATCCTGGTGTATTTTTAGTGTAACTTTAGTGTCTGGGTGAGCCTGACTTTTGAAAGATTTTTGCCATTGCTTTCTGTTGTGAATCCTTCTGAGGGTCCAGTCAGAGACAGAAAAAGCAACATTTGAACTTCTTGATCTTTTCCTAACCAAATCCGAAAGTCTCTCATGGGATGACTAACAGTTTTTATTACCAGCTACTAGGCAATCCCACTAAATGCTCAGAGCCTATTCCAAATAGCAGGAGCATGATACCTTTTCAAAGAAAGCTTCAAAAGACTCATCTGTATTTTTAGCTATGAATAAAATAATTCTCTGTAATTTGAATTTCATAAATCAGGAGTAGATGTCTATCTTGCCTAAAAAATGGAATTGATGTATCTCAATCTGAAGTTAGGAGTTTCAGAATGGAAACATTTGGTGTAATTGTTTGTCATAGACAGGGCATCAGACTGGATGATCACTGTGGTCCTTTTTGGCATTAGACTGGATTTCCAAATAAATAATTGAAAAGCAGTAGAGAAGGTAATTTTAAGAGTTGCTGTCAGCTGTGTGTCATCACTGTCAGTCTGTGTGATGCCCAAACTTTTCTTGGTGCCATACAGATACAAACACTGCCACAGAGTTTGTGATGATAAGGTGTGAGCTGGAATGGTCTTTTGCTTTCTGTGTCATCTCCCTGCCTTTCTTCTTATCACATCCCACTTGCCTGACTTTGCCCTTCAAAAAGCCCTAAGGAACTGTTTGTATCTCCCCCTGAGTCAGAGTGGGCTGCCTGCTATAGTGCCAAACTGCAGCCAGTGCCTTGTCCAGGCTTATCTGGAGAATGTTCCCCAAACCAGGGATGCTTTGCTGAGGAAGGGGGAAAGACTGGGGGAACTTGGACAGTGCAGAGTACTGTTAGCTAGGAGAGCTCAACTGAATCCTGCCCAAAGCCTTCATATCTGGAGTTAAAGTAGGTTGCCTCATTCTAGCCCTGTCATTGCATGTGCTTGCTTATTATTTACTAACTTCTCAGGGTACACAATAAGTTCAGTACATCAAAATGTTAACATTCAGAGTCGTAAAATATTTATGGAAGCAAAACAAAGCTTGTGGTATCCCATGACATAGAAAGTCTTTGCCTGATATCATTTAGCTAACTACACTGAATGTCTTTTGAATGTTGGTGTAAACAATAAATAATTGATCTCTAAAAATTAATAATTTCCTGAATAATGCATGTACACCAGCCTGATTGATGGTGCTAATATGTTGTGATAATGTGAAATTAAATGGAAAGCCATTTATGTAATCATAACATAACTCCAAATAATGTCTTCACTGTTCACTTTATATTTGCATTTCCTCTGGAGCTGTTTTAGTGTAATTTTTGCTTTCATTCTTTAATGTATGCCTTTGTAGCATTTAACCAATTTAAGCTGAGCACTTTGGTGTCACTGTACATCTTTTAAGTAGCTTGAGGAGATAATAATATAATTTATACATAAATATATGTACAATGTATGATGCGATACATATATGTACATAGCATATAGTATATATTTGTATGCAGAGTTATATGTGTATTATAAATATGTTTTTATATATCTAATATTTACAATTCTATGTCTCTATATAACCTCAGCCATGACATTCTGAGCCAAAGCAGCAGCACAGTGCAGCACAGTGATTTGTCCTCAGTGGAAAGAAATTAGAAAAGCATATCATAGCATTAAGTGAAAGTTACCTTATTATTATCATCAAACCATGAAACAGTCACTCATACCCACTCTTTTTCTAAGAGAAATCCCCTGTTTTATTATACTGGCTAAATCTAGATTTTCAGCATTTGCCCCAGTGTTTCAAGCAATATGAAGGTGGAGGGAAAAGGAGATTTCAGGTTTTTAATCTTCCACATAGTGTTTTGGATTCATTCCAGGTTGTTTCAGTTGGCATGTTCCTTATGCTATGAAAGTTACATGCTACTACAGGCTTTATTTATTAATCTATTTTAACAAGAATATGACATGCAAAATGCCTTGTTAACAGCTTCCACCAGCTAAGACAGTGCAAAATAAATGTTGCAAATGTCAGTTATCAGTGTCTTTAATTCAAACATAGAGTATACACTTGTACTGATAAAATAATTAAACAAAAATGTTTGCAGTTCTGAAAATTATAATTTTGAGTTTCATAAATGTGCATCAAGTCTCTAGTATGTTTCTTTGCCTTAACTTCCTTGCATTTTTGGTGAGGTGTGTCTTCCTTTCTGTTCTTCACGCTCTCAGGACTTGAGACAGTGAGAACATTGACGTTACCTACTTTGAGCTTCTTACCTTACCTTGTGCATAACACTGACAGAGATTGTATGAGACCAAGGAAAGCAGGGAAAGAAAGGGATGTATGAGACTAAGGGAAGTAAGGAAAGTAAGAAAGTCAAGTAAGAGTCAGGCTCTGATTCTGAACATTGCAATCTTTATACTGACCCATACACAAGGCAACAATGCAGTGACAATGACAACAGGGACCATGGCAAATTCAGTTAAGCTGGGTAAAGTGCTGTTTAGGACAAATAAGGTTGGCACAATATGCCCACCTTGTAAGTCTGTTATTAAAAGTTGTTTTGTCCTCACGTTCTTAATAGTACTTGAAAGTGTCACCTAATTAACTGACATTTCTTTGTCTTTCTGTATGGCTGTTTTGTGCTGTTATTCCACCCTGGGTTTTATATGGGGAATTATATTTACAAATAACAATGATGTTCTCTAATTCATCATGCATCAGAACTACATCTGAGTAGTACACAGGGGAAGGGATGAGAAGCATGGCTTTCCCCTGACATTCAATTCTTTTGAAGGACAAATTTCTACAGATATTCCTAAATCAACCAGAAAAGCAAAAGATAAATCCTCTGAGAAGACAAAAAAAGAGAAGTCCCATAAAGAAAGAGCTCAATCTGAATCTCAGGTGAGAAAAAAGCCAAAAATTGGATTTTTTGAATGTGCCATCATTGTACTGAATATAAAGATATTCTTGGGTCTGCAGATCAGTACTGCTAGCACTTCTAGTGTATCCCCTGTGTTTCTCTGTGGCCTGCTTTCCTACCTTTTTGGCTTTACACATGAGAAATGTTGAATTATAACAGTTAAATGTAAAAGATATGCATCCTGGATTTAGAGATGTAATGTGCCAATTTATTTATGTATCAAAGAAATACTGTTTTTTTCTTTTGTTGGTCTAGTTTCTGTCTCTGCTGAAGGTCTTTTAAATTCCAGGAATTCGCCATATTCTTGTCCTATTAGTCCCTCATTGTAGTGGCTTTCATGGGTTCCCAGGGAGATGAAATAGGTCTCTCCACTATAGTCAGTTCCTGTCTCGTGTGTCACAATTGTCATTAGCTTGCAGACATACAGTGGCAGAAAAATTGGTATCTGCTTGCTTACTTGGAAATTCTTCTCATCTGTGGTGGGATAATCTGCATGTGCTGTGGCTGACCAAAAAGGCTACTGCCATCCTGTATGCCTTAAAAGGAATAATTGACGTCATGGATTGCAAAGAGATTAATGGAAGGCAATGAAGAAACTGATGGTTCTCGGGAGTTCTTCAGTCTGCCGCTAAAACAGATACAAGCTTCAAGATAGAACTCTCGCAGATAAAGAAGATGCCCACGTTTAGTCTCAAATAAGAGCTGAACTCCTAAGTCTACTTCCAAATCTTGGGCTTAAAACTTCTTCAGGTGGTATAGTTTCCAGAAATATATTCAGCACGGTATCTCAGTCATTGGTCAGACAGCAGAATAGTCTCCTACGTTTCAGTCACTACTTACCCTATGGTTCTGGAGAAGCCATGTGGTAAGGTGGTTTAGGGAGTTTTGGAAGTGGATGGAAAATAACCTTGTAAGACAGAGCAAGGTTTACTTCTATGCAAAAAGCCTAGTTAAATATAATAAGGCTTCTAGTAAAAAAGCTTGTGAAAGGAAGGAGAGGAAAAGAGGGGGGAAAGGAGAAAAGATTGGCAGGGAGGTAAGACAATTGCATGAAAAATCACGATATAACACTTTTTTCAGACAAACTGTTCAGAAGAACTTAGAGTGTGGAGCATGTTGTATGGGAGTGGGAAAAAGCATGTAAACAATATACCTCAAAGAGCTTCCAGACATTGCAAAGTAATCTTCCTTTCCTTTGGCAGCCACTCTTTGTGTCATAATGCATGTCAAAGTCTGTCAATGCATAATGTATATCAGTCAGAAAAATTACCAGGGCACAAAAACATAACTTCATCCTAAAGAGTGGTAGTAGATTTATACCGATGAATGCATTATGTTCATGATACTTTCAGGAAGCAGTTTCAAGCAAACCATGCTGGACTTTACGTCTGGTTAGTGAACAGAGTGAGGCAGAGTTTCTGGAGCTGAAGAAAGACACCCAGCGAGCAGATGAGATCAGAGCCATGAAACAAGCATGGGAGTCTGCAGAGCCAGGAAGAGCTGTCAAGGTAATCTCAGTGTGCTATCTCTGCAGTGATGTTTATTCACAAGTTCCAGAAGCTCCTGTAATGGTAGAGCAGTTGCCATAACAGAGTCACTTCATAAGTCACCACTCTGTGGAAGACAGGAAATTTTACGCAGTTTAAGGAATTAAAAGTGATTGTCTGCGTGAATTCTGGGCAGGAATCCAGATCATCTACTTCAGGCTTCTGTAGATCACTGAGACTTTAGATTCTACTTTATAAAACAGAAAAGTTTCTCCTTAGAAAGCCCACTGCCTCTACACAATTGAAAAGCTGCTACTTGTGACAAGTTTAATGTTTAGCATGAACAGATTCTATTGAGAAACACACTGCTATAAACATGCCAAAATGATTTCTCTTGAAGAACTGGCATCTGGTCATATCACCACTCCAATTTTTCCTTGCAGCCAGGATTTCCAAATTCATTCTGGGTTGCAGGTTGCCCATGAGCCTGTATGCTCTGTATGAATTCACTGTTTTGGAGAAGCAATACCAATTCAGTTGTCAGCTGCAGCTGGCTGCTTTTGACACGATGTATGCTTAAGATAGAAAAATAATACGTTCTTCCTAGCAAAGCAAAACGTTGCACTGCTGATTCAGAATTGGAAGCAGCATTGCCAAAAAAAAAAGACAAATAAAAGAGCAAAATGCAATCTTTAAACTTGCCTCTCATTCCCTATCACCACCACCACCATTGCACATTGAGGAATACTCAGCCAGAACCCCCAGCTCAGAAGCAATTTGTCTTTCTTACATTACTTTTCAGAAATGAACCTCAGACATGGATCTTCCTAGTTAGTTTCAGATTTTCTCAATTCTTTTCAGTGCATTCAAAGCTCAGAACTTATTTCTGACACTACTCTGTTAAATTCTGGTCTAAGGAGAGATGCAGCTCTGCAGTGTTGATTGGCTGGGCTGAGACTGAAAATGCAAGTATAGCCTCCTAAAGAGTGGCTGGAAATTAATCCCCTTTGATGTGTAAAGAGTCTCTTCAGAATGCTGGTTCTATCACCGTTGCCTTTTTTGATCAGAAAATCAACTGAATTGCAACTACAGGTTCCATTTTAGAAGCCCCTTATGTCTGTGAAATTTTTCTAAAACAGCTATCGTTAAGAAAAATTGCAGCAACCACATGTAACATGCTAAAAACAAGGTCTAAATTTGGGGTCTGCTATTCCTCTCGCCTTTCTTCTCCATCACCCTGCCCCAATGTCTGCCCATTCCAAGCATCACAGACCCTCTGACTCTGGGAATTGAGTGCCTGACTCCAGGCTGACCTTTGTCTACTCTGTCCCTTCTGGCAATCTCAGCACTCAGGAGAAAGCCCAGCAAGCCAAAGTCACCTTCTGAAAAGACAGAATTGGTGATGTCTGGTTTTGACATCAAAAGTAATTGAGTCTGAAGGGCTTGCACCCACAGGTCCCACTTCTCAGAAGGAACTCTAAATCACCAGGCTATAAGAGCTCCTCTGGGGAAGTAATATTCCCTAAGGAAGTGCAGTAGCCATACATTCAGCTATGAGAGAACCTTGCTTTCCAGTTTGGGGGGTTTTGGTTTGGTTTGATTTTAATCCAAATATTATTTTAAACTGCCTAGAGATCAGTGATTTTCCAGTATTTCATTGGACAATGATCTTTAATGTAAGTATTCAATGTCTCAGGCATCTTTTCTGATTCCAGCTCCAGGCAGAGTTGCATACTGCACCCTGGTGTTCTGTTTGTTACTGACAGCATCATTTTCTCATTTGGGATATGTGCTAAATACAGCCAGTATGCCTTGACTGGAGTGAAACCATTCAAAGTGTACTGCCCATTTTTCATTTTTCTGAGCTCCATCTCACAAAGATTTATTTAGGGGTGCTTACTCATTTACTCCAGAGACACTTGATACAAATTAAAGATGAGCTGAAAGTACTAATGTTAATTTATTTCTTCTCTACACAACACATTGAAGCTAAAAAAAAATAAACGTTCCAAAATATTACCAGAAAAATTGGATGTTTAATGGTGACAGGTTATAAAACCAGTAAAATATACTCACCAGTAATCTGAAGTAGTATCCTATCTCACACAGGCTCAGTTTGAAGATTTACTCTCTTACTGACCACTTATAGAATCCTACTTTTGAAAATTCCTTGGGATTTAAAGTATGCAGTAGAGGTTTTCTTATTTGGATTAAAACTTTGATCTCTAGGCTTTCCAGGAACGTGTGCGCTTTATTAATAAGCATTCTGTGAGAGATTCAGAGGAGCCCACAGCTGGGACTGCCCATTTAACCCCTGGCTCAGGAAAAAGAGGTAAGGGTATAACTTTCAGTGTCTTCAGTTCATCGCTTTCAGCTCTTTAAAAAAGATTTCTGCATTTAAATGCTGGTAGTAAATGGATAGAACAGACCCAATAAAGGTGTCCAAATGCACAATGGCACACTTACTCTCTCTCTTGTCTATCCCTTCTTTGTTTTAATTGTTTCATTGCTCTATTTCCAGACACAGATACAGCCTCACAGCTCTTGGAGGCTGCCAAGTTACCCTTAAGCAAACTTCAGGTAGTCCTTCTGTGTGGCAATGAGGCATGGGCTCCATTCTGTTCACACACAAACACCTTTATTTTCTCTCCCAGATAGCTTTTATACAGCTTCCTTGTACATCACCCATCCTCCCGAATATTTGTCTGCTCATAATTCCTCTTTCTTATCTCCCCGTTTGCATAATATCTACAGTCCTCAGCAACAGTCCTCAAGTTTCTTCTCCACATCCTCTTTCCAGGTGTTGTTTGCACTTACTGTTCCCACAGTTTCTTGCTGACCAAAACAAGCACATCATGGCAGTCGTCCAGTGACTCAGGGTCTACTCCCACACTTCTGTAATAGAATTCTAACCCTAGTTTAACCTGAAATTTTTGAAAGTTTACTGGAAAGCACCTACTCCTTCAATTCCAAGTTGAGTACCAGATGTCATCAGTGTATAAATGTTTTTACAGTGTTTAGCAGCTGAAATACTCAGTAAGAGACTAATACATCTAACATGCATTTTCTTTATGTTAATGTTCATGGAAACCGTTCACGGACAGTGTTCTGGAAGTGAGGTGTCAAAAAGTGCATACTGTGTGTGCATCAGCTCCCTGGCAGCTTCCATAAGTGCTGTCTAATTTTATATTTAGTGGTTACAACTTCTGTGGATTCTTATATGTATTCCCTGCCAATTACTGAACTCTGATGAAAAGCTGAACTGGGTGCAAGGCTGCAAGCTGTCTGTTCTTTCTTCAGTGAGTAATGCTGAGATCAGGCCATCACAAAAAGGAAAGAATAATACCCAGTCTGATTGTGACAATATCTGGTCATGGTTCATGTGCATGGACCTAGAACCTGTGACCAGTACAGAAACTGAGATTAGTATTTTTCCATTCAGGTAAGTAATCCTCACAGGAACTTTTCAGAACTTAAAGCAGAAGTTATCCTCACCTAATGCCTTAGACAAACACAATATTGGTTAATTGAAAAAATATTAATTCCTCTGAGCTACTGAGTAAGGACTTCAGAATTAATGGTTGTCTACCGAGAGTTTTGTTCTAAACTAAGCATTTGGAATCAAATACAAAGTCTTATGAGGTAAAGAGATGACACCCCAATAACTTTAAGTTGTTGTGGTTCAATTCCATAAAGTGCAGCAATAGGCAATAATGTGATTGAACACTTCTGTAAACACTTCTGTAAACACTTCTGATACTTCAGTATCTTCATGAGATCTGAATCTGATATGATGGCAAGTTTCTCCATCATATCAGATGTGTCATTCTATTGTGGGAATCCTACAATAAAACATACTATGGTTACTATCCATATGGTTTAAAAAAAATCTAACACTTCAGAATAACAATTTTAATATGTCATGGGATCTTTTGTACTTTAGACTGGAATTTCCTAAACTAAATCTCTGCCTAAAAGGGAACACAATTTTTTACAATTACACCCAGGACTGGACAATTAGATTTTATTGATGATTCTTTTTCATAAAAGGATTCCTTCCTGATTAGAAACTGGTTTTATATTCTTTAGACACTGCAAATTGAATGTTCTTGCTTAGATTTACAAACTTTCTCAAGTACTGTGGATTTAGTTAAAATCCATTTTACTTTCACTCTAGCATGTGTGGGTTTTTTGCAGCATCTTTGATTCTGTCATGAGTGTTGGAAATAGAAGAGCAGAAATATTATATCCTCTCCAATCCATATTCCCATTTAATAATGTATTTTGCTGAGCCAAAAGAAGAAAAATTTTTATATGAATTTAGATGGAGGCTCCTAGCATAACCGAATAACCAGTTTAATCTGTTCTGTTTTGGATTTTCTTACCACAGGAAAGAAAGCATCACAAGCAGCTATTGACTCAAGATTACAAATGCAGCAAAAAAAATGGGAGCCTATAGACCTTAGCCCTTACATGAGGTAAACTGCCTTAATATACGTGCAAGCAGCTGAATCACTGCACTGCATGTAATGTCTATGTGACATAAACCTTTGAAGAAAGTGCATGTTCAGGCAAATACACCTATTTCAGTGGTCATGTTGAGAGGAGCACGTACGAAATTTGTCAGCATGTTATGATAGTTGAAAATACTATATTTAACAAATGTAGTTCAGTTAATAACAACAGTTAATAGCTGAAATAATTATACTAATTATATTTCTTATTCCAAAGAACTATATTATTAAACATGTTGATATGAACTTATCAAGCTAATTTACATGCACCTGCATGTTTGCCCTACTGCAGCTGGAACCCACTTCATGCTTAAGTCCATTTGTATTCAATGTGGTATTTTTTCAGTTCATTGATTTTCAAAAGACATTAAAACATGATGAAAAAAATGCCCAAATTAAATTTTAAATGGAAAGGGAAACTGGTGTTATATTGGAGTGAATAACATTAAAACAGTAAAAAATATGGCAAATATCTTCCACTAGCTCGAATCTGGTTAGCATTTCATTTGTCTTCAGCCCCTTGACTTTTACAATAGTCATTTAAGTCAGGATATAAAAATATATTATCCACTTATTTGCCATTATGCCAAAAGAAAAAAAAATACATTTGTCTCAAGGAGAAATATAGTATCAAAAACTTCTGGAAATATGATATTTCTTGCAAATTGAAAGTAAGTGTCACATGTAGGAGTTTTTCATATGCTCAAATATGAGCATGATTTCACAGAAATTTTTTAAATAGTCAATCAAGCATAAGAAGACTTGGCCTCAGGAGTGTACTTTCTAATTGGCACTATATATAAGCAGAGGAAAAGTGACTCCTTAACCATATCTAACCCTAGGATGGTGACATTGCCAAATATGCACATATAGGTATTAAACAAAATATGCAACACCCAAAACTGTATTTGAAATGAGACAAATATCTTTGTATTTCCTTCAGAAAAACAATGTCTGAGTCTGTGCTGAGAAATGAGTCTCTCATTCAACAGCAACAGATACGTAAAGAGGAAAAAATCAACAGTTTTAGGGAACATCGAAAGCTGGATTTGGAACAGAGAGAAAAAGAGCAAAATGACAGAGCTTTATTGAAGCAAAATATTATTGAAATGTATGAGAATCTGCAGGTAGGTTTTCAAGATTACTTTCCAGTCACTATTACCATGATGTCCATTATCAAACTTTGGTAGTCAATACCAATAACTAAAAGCAATTAACAAACTTGAAATTTCACTTGGGCAAAGGCTAAAACTAGAAGTTCTAAAGAAAAAAAATTAGTACTTCACAGCATCCTTAATATGATATTCTGAGTACTTTCTTGACCCAGCTTGCTGCAACAACACTATTTTAAGAGTATCACCATGAAAGGATAGTTATAAGTCAGAATAAATGAAGCATTTGACATATATGACCACGTGCATATTAGGTAAAGCATTTCCAGTTTGGCTATTTTTTTTGTAGTCTTGTAGAGGGCTCTTTGGAATGTAATTTTTTTTTAATTTACACAGGAGGGCAAATTGCTCCTAATGTGTCTTACAGCAAAGTTAGAGAACAGTTTTCTTGGAATATGCATGATACCAGCAAACAAAGAATTTGAATTATTAATCCATAAAAAACCATGTCTATAAATAATAAATTTGGCAGCATTAGGGTAGGATCCATTGTGAGGATTAATTCAGCCAATGCATTGCACATGAAATTGGTACAAGTATATTACAAAATTGGCTTAACTGTTGAGCATCAACAGGAACGAAGTTATTTGTTACACAGTGGTGATACAATACCCACTAGCAATCAACTGATGGTTATTCAGAGCTCTTAGAACTGGATAAGAGACAGTAAAATAATTTTACTTCAAATCAACCTATTTACAGAAATCATTTGAAAACATCTCCTTAACAAGTTCCCAGACAGCCTGATTTATATCACTCTACTACAGGTCTGCAAGGAGCCATAGTTCTCTAGCAGTGATGTTTGATCCTAATAAGAATGAATGTCCAGGCTTTCAAATGTTTTGGATGAATAACATATCATATATTAGAAGGGCAAATTTTTCTCAAGAGTGTTTCCTCAGCTCTTTCTAGAAAGTATTTCCATTAAAAATGTGTCACAGTATGAATTTAAAATGAGAGTTGTTTGTGAATATGCACACTGTGCTGATAAGCACTTTTGCAGGTTTTTTATCTGTAGACCACGGAGAACTAGATAAAGGTATCCAGGTATTCCCATTTTCCAGGATGGAAATGGAAAAGAAAAAGGTATTCAGAGGTGTCCATGTCCTATATAAATATAAGAAGTCAAAATATAAAAATATATTTGTCTTGTTGAAGGTCACTGTGATTTAGGCTCCTTTAGTCTCCAAAAAGGCTTGAACTCCTAAGTCATTTTGCCATTTCTGACAACTAGTTTTTAATGGACATGTTGAAGACAGCAAAGCAAACCAGTAACTGAGGAGACTCTAGATCCAGATGGGTAACTAGTCTCTTGCCCCATTCTCCTTTTCACACAATTAGCTTATTATGCTAGCAGTTTAAAAAGGATTTTCATTAACTTTCTCTTCTTCATAATGAAAAGATTGACATATGGCTGTTTCCTATGAGAAATCAATACAAATCCAAGGAGAAAAAAAAAAAGAGAGATGCTCTTGCTCTCCCTATACTTACAAAGTGAAACAGAACAAGAAGGATGCAGCTGCTTGTGATGAAGTCAAGATTCATGTGTTGGGGGGGGTGGTATTGCTGTTTGTTTTTGGCTAGGCATCCTTAGATGAAAGCCGACGCAGAGTCCACAGCATTCGGGAAGAATACAGAAGTAAGCTGCTAGAGGCTGAGCGCAGGAAACAAGAAGAACTGGCAGCTCAGGAAGCATCCCTACAAGCAGAGGAAAAGAAGAAAAAAGCAGAGGAAAAAAAAAAAAACCATAGCAAAGGTTTAGGGAAAAAAAAGTAGTAGTTGCTCTCACTACTGAATTGTATTTAACAGTTTGGAAAAGAAAGTTTATATGCAAAGTTGAGAAAAAATGTTTGTTATTTTCCAGTATTTTCAGCAACTATATCACCTTTAATCTCTTTGCCTGTTGCTGGTGAAAAAATTGATCTAGTATTCTTTTTAACAAAGTGTTTGGTATTTTGCTTCTCATACAGGTACTCACTACTATTACAGTTTATTACTGGAATAAGTTTTGCAATAAAATTCGTATTCCATTCAGACTCTTCTCCCAAAAGTACAGTGTTTCATCTTTTTCCAATCAAAACAGAACCAGTCAAGAATAAATCAGAGTTGAAACAGTGAATGCAACCTGTCAGTTTTGAAAGTCATTCGACCTGGCAGAAACATGAGCTCCTTAAGTGGATGACAATTTGTGGAGTTTATCATAATTAAATAGTGGCATACCACACTTTTCATATGCCAGCATTGGAAGGCTTCCCAAAGCCTGGTTCAGTAGGCACTCACAAGCTTTCCGTGTACTGTAGGTTTTTTTCCCTTCCATCATTCTCTTACATGTTTTTGAATGTCACAGTAACTCTCTGTAGTGACAAACTCTTGTCACAACCTTCCAAGTCTTGTTAAATACTCCTTAAAACCCTATTACTCTCTTTTTTTATCTTTCCTAAGCTGTATTTTGCCCATGGTGTCTTTGCTGAAAGTGACTAATTGCAATAGACTCTCAGCTGGAATTTAAAAATATTTCTTATGATTAGAACCACTGTGTGAATGAAGTGGCAATCACAGGCTTTTTACATGAAGACTGAAATATTTCTTCTAAGCTCTTGCTTCCATTGGCATAGAATTCCTGTTTGTGGTTTTGTCATCAAACACAAAAAAATACATGCATTCATACTCACAAGCTATCACTCTGTACTCTGAGACAATGATAAAAACTTAACAATGGTGAAAACTCTCTCTAGACCAACAGAGCTGGTTTAAATGGCTTAAAGAATTTTCTGTGTATGCAGTCACAAGCAGAAGCTTGGGAAGTTAGACTAAGTACATATTGTATACATACAATACGTCCAGGATATCCAAAAGCATTTCATTATCTAGGCAAGGTGAGAAACCATGAAACTCACCTATTTAAAGCAAGAAATATTTAATGTTTAATAACAAGAAATGTTATCCTTTGCATTCTGGCTGCTGGTACTGGCTAGCCATGGCATTTGAAACTAGCCTTTCTTCTGCATCTTAACGACATACCAGATGTTCAGCTTCTGCTGGTTTTGCTCACCTCTGTTTTATCAGTACCTCACTAGCTGGCTTGAACTTGACTCATTCCTCTATCAGTTCTGTGATGTCTGTGCTTTGTACATCATCACACCTACACACCTGCTGTGATGCCAATGCCTCCATTCAGCCTCCTTCCTCATATACATCATAGACTAAATTAACTAGCTTGAGTTCTTGTGTTTGAAAAGGAAGAGTTGAAACCAGAGTCCTAAAAGTGCACTGGTGATTTTTATTTCAAAGAGCAAGAGGTAAGTTTTGTTTTGACCCATACAGGCTGCAAATAAAAAGCCTGTCTGTCTTTTGCTATAATTGCTCTTTGTCCTCCCTATTTTGGAGTATGGCATATACTGCTTCATAATATTCCATCTTGTTTCCATGGCAATAGCACGTGTTGGTTGTCTTCTTATGTGAATCTCTAATGAGCTTCTGTAGAGGAAGCTCAAGCTGAAGTTCTGTTCTTCATGTCACTGCAAACGCTATAATGACATTCTGTTGTAAAAATCAATCCAAATCCAAAAGCCAACATTATCGACATCTAAATGTCAAAAATTCTGCTAATAACCTGCATGATCACAACCCGTCCCCACATGTAATCAGCTATCAACTGACTTAAATTCAGACACAGTGTACTCAGATCTACTAATGTAGATCAAATCTTGTTCTGATGTTAAACGCAATTCCAAGTTTCATAATTTTCTCATTTTGAAGAGTCATGTGGCATCGTTGAAATCTGCTGTGTGGCTTGTGAATGTCTCTATTGGCTCATTTATCATTTCAACAACAGAAATGATGAGAGAGTCAATTACTATCACACTGTTTAATTGCATGTACTTTGGAGGATGTAATGTTTTAAGAGAAGTACAGTAACAGTTTTACTAAACCCCTGTGCATATTCCAGAAGAACAAAATATTCACTTACCTCATAATGGAGCCTGGGAGAGAAAAGACCGTGTTTGGATTGTGCCAATGAATTTAGGTATATTGTACTCAGAAACAGATGACTGATGGAATTTCATATGCATCAGTTTTACACCAACACAACAGCTTTTTACATGGTGCACTGTATTACAGGCTAAGTTAGTGGGGAAAGATGTACAAAAACTAAAACAAAATGTAACTGTATTTCAAAACAGCCATTTGCAGTAATTTCAGGAACCATCATGCTTAACATTTTGCTGTAAGAAAAACAAGAAAAACTGCATGCTGTGGTTTTATTGATAGGATTGTTACCTCCAGTTTGTACACCAAGCTGCCCAATAGTCAAATTATGTGTTCACATGGATAAAAGATATTTACTCCTTTGCCTTCTAGGAGTAAGACAACTTTTAAGCACCATAATCTTATAGTATGTAACCAGCCTTTATATCAAAGGAATTTACTCTAATAAAAGCTCTGGAATCTGGATAGTCATGAGTCCTGCTTGTACTCATCTTGGCCATACAGGGCCAGATTCACTATGAGCATAAGGACAAGCTTTAAATTATGTGCTTTCTAACTCAGTGAAGAACTTCAGCAAATGACTCAAACATGAGGTCAGGCCCATTACAGAATAGAATATAGAGGGAAAGCTTTTCTGCAAGAAGGCATAAATGCTTAACCTTTTAAGGTGACAGTCGTTTTGGAGTTGCAATAGAAGCATAGCTGCATCCAAGTGTACTACACCAGGTATCTGGTGGCATCACATCACAGAAGAGAGGGTTTGGGGGAGTGGGAGTGGGAGCAGGGGTTGAACAGGGATTCTAACATTTATGATAGAAAATCATCCCTGAGAATATATGCACAGTTTGTCACACAGCTTCTCATTTTTTTTTATGGAAGGACTCTGTGTATGAAAACCAGCAGATATAATTACATTGATCTCTAAATGTTGCAGTTTAGTTGTCTTGTGACTTGGAGAATTGCATACTTCTCTCCTTAAATGCCAAGTCTGACTCCTGGAGACAAGTATGACAATAGCCATTCCGTTACATACATAAAAAGAATAGCGTACCCCAACAGTTCAGAAATCCTGATCTGTCTCTGGCAGAAGACTGTGTGCTTCTTGCACAGCCAGTCTCCAATATTCTGGTAAGATTTTATGTTTTTGTGATTCCCCCACATCTCAAGTACTTCCAACTCATGAACCAAATACAAAACTAATTCCAATCTCTGCATTTAAAACACAGTCGAACAGTCTGTTAGTATCTAATCATCACTGAGGATTTGCGCAAGAAGAAGCAGTTTCAGGAAACCAGCACAGGGGCATGTGAGAGACATACCTGGCTTTCATCCCGTGGACCGGCTATTCAGTTTGAGAAACCCAGTGAGCTCAGAGCTTAGGGCAATACTGGAAATATTTTACAATTATATTTGGTTTTTGGCTGGAATTTTGAATATTGATTTAGAGATTCCTGAGAGCAGACGGCATCTTTCAGAGTATCTTTAAGGTTGAGTTGCATTTTTTTGTAGCGGTAAAATGAAAAGAATTCGTATCTTGTTCTCTTTCCTAATATTCATTTCTCTTTTAGTTGAAGTATACCCAGTGGTACAAAGGAAAATGCCACTACTCAGTCGAAATTTGTAAAAGTTTTGATGGAAACTGCAAATGCTACAGGAGAATGACACAATGTTAGATTGCATTATGAATAATCCCTAAAGAATTCATCAGAGGTTGACTGCTTTAATTCTACATTGTAGGAAAAATGGTAGATTCACAGTGTGATGCAGGTACCTGAGAAAGAAAATTAGTCTTTGACTTGATAATTCAGTTTAATGAGGATTAACTCTGTAAAGAGTTATTCACTTGTAATTATTCTTCATAGGTGTGTACTGTTAAGCTTTAGCAGCTTTCACTGCTTGATCCTTTTCTTTTGACCAGCTACTACGAATTAGAAAGGATCTTTTTCATTACAATATGTATCTGCAGTTACTTTTTAATGCAAGTAGCTTCATTAATCTTCAAATTACTTGTCCCATCTGCTTTGCTTTAATTTGGCTGGCATTTACACAATGAGTTGCAGACCAAAAACCAGACCAAGCGCGTTCCAGGTTGCCTCGCTGCTGAGACAAGCAATGTGCTGTGAAACCAGGCTCAGCTCTGAGCTGCCAGCCTGCTCACCCCAGCAATGTGCAATTTACCCGCTCTGTAAGGCCTCATTTTAATTCAAGGAAGAGACAGAATTTATGCACATGCACAGCATTTCCCCTCCAAAAGGCAAGAAAAGTGTCTACATATTTTGTCTGGCAGAAAACATAAGAGAACAGCTTTGCATAATCACATGGAAGTTTGCAGGATGAAAGAAATCTCATTCTCAGAGCCCTTTTTTTCCTCTCATTCATTTCTTGAATCAGCCCTAATAGATTCATAGTCCAGGTAATGTTTCAATTATTTAAATATTCTTGTTATTTGCAGAAAAACAAGATGCTGTTGTCCTCCATCTCAAAGGAGGACAAAGACAAGAAAGAAGTAGAAAGCCAGGGAAGGAGAGGAAACAATCTGCATCATATGAAGTGAGACAACAGCGCAAAAGAAAGATGCATTGAAGATGTTGCTAGCCAAAATAAAATGAAAGAGAATGGGGTGGAGGGTGGGGAATGTCAGGTAGGACTCAAGACCTTTGTGGCAACAAGAATGTGGTTAGGGACGGTGGGTCAAGGACTGGAAGCCTAGTCTGTGATTGAGATAATGTACAGACCAAAGCATAGCAAAGAAATGTCACTTCAGGTCAGATCTGGGCACATGCTCCTCTCTGAAACCTGAGCTCCTCTGCCCAGCACCTGGTTTTCTCCCTAAGGGAAAGCACAAAAATGCTCACTCTTTCACGAGCACGAGAGGTGTTTGCCTTGCACATGGTAGCCCAGTGGGTGCAGCACAATCCACGGAAACCAATACTCAGGCTTCTGCACCCTCAGCTTGAGAAAGCTGAAGCAGATTGCACAGGTGTGTACCCACAGACAAGACATGGTATCTTTCCCAGATACCATGCAATGCTCACCAAGTACAGGGCAAGAGAGATCCTGACTCTGTGTGTAAGCCAACTCATTGCAAAGCTGGAATATACAAGGAGGAGGAATACAGCAGCTGTGTGTTAAGGGACTTTGATAAGGTTTAACTTGCCAGTAAGTCATATAAATGAAGTGTCTTGCTAAAAAGAGATTTTTTAGGGGGCCTATATTGTGCTAGATTTAATTTCCATCTCATACCTAGACATTCTACAGGTAGCAAAACCAGTAGACATTAGCTACACACAGGTACAGAGGTAGTCAAAGCACTCACCTGTGGCACAGCTAAGAGCAACCAGAACTACTTCAGACACACAGAAAGCAGTAAGTGTCTAGAGGGACACAAAGGGGCAGTGAAAAAAATTCATCCTTCCTCTTCTCTACTCCACTGCTTCAGCTTTAAAGTCACAATTTCTTTATTTCTTTATTTTATTTTTTACCAATTTTTATTTTTTTACTCCAGAGAAACCTTAACTTAACTCTGGAGGCAATTGTTGGCAGAGGCTAGAATCACAGATCCAGAAATGCAGGAAAGACTAAAGCTACTCCCAGCTATCAGGGTAGACAAAGGAATGCAAACCTTTATATCACATACCCCATAAAAATCTGACTCTTGGGAACTGGGGGAAGATAAGGGACTAAAAATTAGTCACAAGTGCCTAAAGCAGTGCTTGTATTCCTCTCTTATACTACAAAAATATGGCACGGAAAATGTGAGGTTCACCTAATGAAGGAATAAGAAGCTTCCTCTCACCTTGTCCTCACTCTTGATGGAATGAGTTTCACAGCAATTCCTAGTCATACTTAAAAGCATTAGGAAAAGCAAGGAAATGCTTTTCTATTGTTCCAGTGCAAAAGGTGGATTTCCTGAAAGCACATTTCACAGACCTGCTTAAATGGCTTTCACAAAACTATTCAGTGTTATGAGTTTCAGTCTTCATTGGTAACTTAGATTTTTTTGAGTGTTTTCTTTTTTCTCCCAAATATATATTACTGGCTTAACACATTGCAGCTGTGATGTTGCAGATGGAAACTGTTTTGATAATTGATGCTCTGAAATACCATTTATGCATAGACTGAGATATTTAAGTCCTTTGTTTAGTGTGTTTGTCTATGTCCATATCTGCCTTCTCTTAAAGACTGATTTATTCATCACGAAACAACAAAAAAAATTTGGAAACCTGGCTAAGACAAGAAGAATATACATCCCTGTCATACCATCTACAAATTGGATGCAGAGAAAAGCAAGTCCAGCTGAGCTATCATTCTGTTTTCAGTCTTCTCATTAACCTTAGCATTAGCTAGAGATCTATTACTTTCCCCCACCTACCTGTCAGCACGTGTGCTGAGTATATCATTGATATAATTTATCACATTCAGCACTGGTACAACAGATTAATTGCAACTCAAGTGCAAGACATTTTATAAGATAAGTCCATGCTCAGTGAAATTCAGCTGGAGTTTTGCTAGAGGCTGGGAGTTCACCAGCAGGACAATGTGAGATAGCACTCTTGACAACCCAGTTAAGCACTTTGCTTTCAAATACTACAGGATACAAAGTCTCCTTGTTCCATACCTTTTTTTAACAGGTTCCACTGTATTCACTGCTGCTTTCCCACTGTCACTCTGGTAGCAGTGTGGCTGTATGGGGAAGTAATATGGATAAAATGGAAATTACTTTAAACAGAAACCTACAGAAATGTTGTGCCACAGTCTTTTTTCTCTTTTTTTTTTTTCTTAATCAAAGTACAGATAGCATAGAGGGGATGCATAACTCTGGACAACTAAATCTGGTGGCTGAGTCATTTAGATACTTCTAAAAATTCATAATGAAGATTGTTTCCTGGAGGAAATTTTAAAATGGGATACGAATCGTGTCAGTGCATACAGGTAGTATACAGTGAATAAGGTAAGTAAGAGGGTATTTAGCTTACTAAACAGCTTGTAATTTTTTGTGTAGGCCTGATGCTGCTATTTTCTCATGCAAAAATCTAAAATGTTTTATTTGTTAAAACAGGATATCATAGAATCATAGCATTTTAGGGATTGGAATGGACCTTACAGATCATCTAGTCCCATGCCCCTGCCATGGGCAGGGACATCTCCCCACTAGATCAGGTTGCTCAAGGCCTCATCCAACCTGGCTTTGAACACTGCCAGGGTTGGGGCATCCACCATCTCCCTGGGCAACCTGTGCCAGTGTCTCACCACCCTCACAGGAAAAAACATTTTCCTAATATCTACCCTGAATTTCCCCTTCTTCAATTTGAACCCATTACCCCTTGTTCGATCATTGTAGTTCCTAATAAAGAGTCCCTCTCCAGCTCCCTTGTACTCCCTTCAGATACTGGAAGGCTGCTATGAGGTCTCCATGCAACCTTCTCTTCTCTAGGCTAAACAGCCCCAACTTCCTCAGCCTGTCTTCATAGGAGAGATGCTCCAGTCCTCTTATCAACTTTGTGGCCTCCTCTGGACTTGCTCCAACAGTTCCATGTCCTTCCTATGTTGAGAGCAGCAGAACTGCATACAGTATTCCAGGTGGGGTCTCACAAGAGCAGAGTAGAGGAGAAGAATCACCTCCTTTGACCTGCTGTCCACACTGCTTTTGATGCAGCCCAGAATTCATTTGGCTTTCTGGGCTGCTAGTGCACACTGTGGGCTCATGGTGAGTTTCTCATCTACCATCAGCCCCAAGTCTTTATCCTTGATGCTGCTCTCAATTACTTCCTCACCCAACCTGTAGATGTACCTGGGATTGCCATGGCCCAGATGTAGGACCTTGCACTTCATTTTGTTGAACTTCATGAGATTTGCATTGGCACACCTCTCCAGCTTGTCCAGCTCCCTCTGGGTAGCACATCCCTTCCCTCCAGCACATAGACTGCCCCACACAGCTTGGTGTCGTTAGATATGATAGCTTTGCAGTCATTCCAAGGCGTCTCTTGACCAGTCTCGGTGCTTCTTGGCCAAACTGAAGATCTGTGGGTTTTAGAGCAGTTGCAAAAAGAAGTGTCGCAGCGTTAGCTCAGACCCCAGGCCAGCCCTAACGCTCCCCAAAATCCCGGGCCAGGTGCACTAGTCTCTCCCAAATGGGTTAAATTACTGACACCCCTGGCTGTAGAGGCTGTTTTTCCCTGTGGAGCACAGCTCGACGATGCTGTCTCCGGCTCCTCCTGCGCCCATGGGCTGCTGCCATCCCTGCCCGGTCACCCCACCGCCAGCCTGGCACGGAGGACACCCCGGGTCACCCCGGGCAGCTCCTGCGCTGAGCCGGACACGGCCACACTCAGCAATTCTCGGCTACACAAGAGAAATGCTGAGTTTCTCACTGACCTGGGATGATTTCCGAGAGGCTGAAAGCAAGGATAGCTGTCTTTTTAGTCTTTTATTTCCCCCACAGGAAAATGTGTACTCGGTTTTGAGTAGCGCTATAAATAAAGTAAAAAAATAACTGGGAGGCGCTGGTCTGCAGAGTGACAAAGCCCTGTGCTTTTGGCTGGGCCCTGCAGAGCTGTGCCCGTCTGACCCTATTCTGCTTTTCAAAAGAGAAGGAACATGTGTGAACTGGAAGGATTTTGTGCAGCTTTCAGCCCCTCTGCCCGTTTAGAGATGGAGTGTGTAATTGCTCCAATACAAACCTCAGCCCAGCTCAGCTGACCGGGGGGTGAATCCTCACTGCTGCCAATGCCCGGGAATGCAGGTGCTGATTGTGTTCAGCTGGAGTTGCCTCAAATCTTTGAGCCCTAGAAGGCTTTTCTGAGCTTTGTTCTCAGGGATTGTCCTCAGGCCAGATGACGGCTTAACTCAGCTGACCTTCCTCCCTCAGCGAGGCTGACACCAGTGCACAGTATTGATCTCACTGCAGTACACGAGGTGCAGCTGAAATACTGAGAGTCATTCACCTCGTGCAGTGTAGTACAGTGAACTTCCAGAAAGTAAAAGTGCTTGTTCAGGAGGCTGATAGGGTAAATCATTAAAAATACCTGCTGTCCATTGTGCCTCTTGACATTCATTGTGCTGTACCTGTGACTTGTTTTATTGACTCATTATAAGGATATAATGCACTGGGGAGTCAGAAACTTGCAAACGGGAGCATCTTGTGTCCCATAAATTGTCCCTCTAATTTTGTAACACATTACAGTTTAAAGGCAGGTCATAATGTTCCCAATCAGTTACCAAAAGGTAGGTCTCTAACTAAACATGACGAGTTTGTGAGGAGCTGAGGAACTTGCTTCAAATTGGGGCACTGAAAATCAGGCCAGTTTGAATTAACTGCTGGTGGAGCCCAGCTCTGAAAACACGGGCTGCCATCACCAAGTACAACACTTGTCTTTTGAAACTGATCCAGGGAATGAACAAACATAAAAATATTCCAGACAACTTCAGGGTGCTACTCAGTGGCACTGACCCTGCCTGCACCGATGACCTGAGGGTCCTCTCCTGGAATGCAGACACAGTGCAAGTGCCATTGCCACTGGATGTGCATCTGCTTGACCCTGGAATGGTTCTTCAGCTGAAACACCAAATTCACATTCTGCATGTTGTACAAGAAGGAAATGGGGTATTGGGATATGCAATGGTCTGTTTTCTCCTCTCCAAGGACTCTTGCATGGACTGAGTAGCTAACTGTACAAGTTAGCTGGATCGTAACAGGGGCTGCTTAGATTTTTGAACAGATGATTGACCTTTTCCTTCTGTTTATAAATCTAATACATATTAGTATGCTATTTTCTTTCAGCAGATTTTTGAGTTGCGGCATTGAGAGCTGCAGCAAACTGCTTACATTTGTTGTATTTTTGCTTATTTTTCAAATGTCATCATTCACCAGAGGTCTGCAGGAACCCATCACTTCTCAGGGACAAGAAGACTGCAAGAACCTTCTGATGGGGAACAGTCCGTGCAATCTTCTGCCTACAATAAACTTTTTTTTCCTCAGTATGTGGGCAACAAGACAGAATATCATAGAAATTAAAAACAGATTGAAGCTCTCATTGTGTTTAAGCTGCAGTATATATTAGAATATGGCATTTGCCTAATGATGAGTCTTATGGCTGAGGTGTTAAAAAAGAATTAGTCTAGGCTATTCTGCCACCAGACAACTATTGATATTAACAGAAGCAATCTGATTGACTTTGCAGGTCTCCAATTACAATCCTCACTATAATTATGATTATACTTCTCTGTAGAGCACTACTGAGCCTTTTGACTCATACCAGATTCCCACTGAAGTCAGCAGGAGCTGTGCTTGAGACAGGGCTCTCACAGGCAGCACTGTTTGTCCAAAAGGGAACAAGCTGTTCCTGTAAATTGGTTCCTTGGAATGGACTGGTTTCCTCTATGCATGGTAATAGCTCTAACCAAACATACAGAAAGGAGTGATGGCCTGGGGTGTCTTCACACTTGTCCAGCACTGTGAAAGTCTTAACTAGACTTTTCAGACTGGCAGATTAGGGGCTAGTTCAAGTCTCTTGAGTCTCAATCCAATAATTCAGTATCAAGAATACCCTGCTTGCCTGTAAATCTTCTCCTCATTAGTTTTTGTGCAGACAAGTGAAACGTATTTAATTGATTTCATCATCATGATTAAAAGGAGGCAAGTAGCGTTACTGCAAGAGAAGTAAATACTCGTGTTTATTGTGGAAAGCTTACAGGAGAAAAATCTATCTTCCTCTCCTTACCTACTGTATTATACACTCAGGAAAACTCTATGTATTGATTGTGGGTGAAGTTGTTAATTGCCTGGCCAGCACTGCAAGCAAGGAAATGTGTTTGGGAAGCAGCTTTCCATTTTTGTAGAAAAAGAGGAAACAAAGCCCATAAGCTAGGGAAACCCTGAAATAGCAAAATTCATGAGACTATCATTATTCATGTTAAGATGCACAATGTGAGAAGAAGATCTTCCTATTAGGAAGTTTCTGTAAAGGTTAGCTTGCTGACAAATTGCCCCCTTTGTCTCTATAATCGCTTGCTAAGCCATAGAAAACATAAATCTCACATCTTGCAAGCAGATCTGTGGAAGTACAATCCCATAGGATTCTGCATGGCCTGTTAAAATCAATCAGAGGACAGGGTAGGGCTGCCATCCCAGGCTGTGTTTGAATGTTCTTGTATTCTCCTGTTTCTGGGAGAAATGGGATCTTCACCCCTGCGCTATTTGTCTTGGCATCAATGAGCACTTATCTCCCCAATCAGAAGTATATGGACATTTCTTCATGTTCCCTGTGTCCTATATAGTGTTCTGCTGCACGATGACTGTGTTAACCTAAAGCCATATTAGCATTTTAACCTTGGACTTCTTTTTAGTGACTCCTTTAATCTCAGGCTGCTTTTTTTTATTTCTACTGTCTCATCTTTCTAAAATGTGCATTATCAAATACTTATAATCAAGCACTGAAGCAGAAAGAAAAGTATCACTCAGAAAGTTCTCCATCATAATGGTGGTTACAGTATGTTACTCTATGGTACTTGAGCACTTGCATACAGTAACAATTTCTGTCTCCTGACAGGGCTTGGTGGCAAGGAATTGCCCTAGTTTTGCAGAGAGTCATTTGGATTTAGCAGTAATGTCACTTAAGCCCTGTGGCTTTTTCAAAGTGGTGTTAGATGTGAGGCACAGCATGGCCATGGTTTCATAGTGAGCCCGGGATCTTGCACGACCTGAGCCCTAAGCATACCATACTTTTGACAACCAGCTCAATGCCTTCTCTTGGTAATCCATAGCCATGCTCCACACACAACTCAGTAGGAGAAGCCCTCTTCCTGAGCACCTCTTACCTTGCTTCTGTTGGGAGGGAAACCAAAATTTGAGAAGTCAACTCATCATTTTTTCTCTTACTTTTGCAAATTAATAAAGTGAGGCTTCCTAATGTGCAACCACTTGCAATCAATCAGGCAGTAACTGTGTCTGAGAGGCGCTCAGGGAGCTCCCACCTGGAGCCAGGTTAATCTCCTGGGGGCACCAGGAGCCTTTTCAAGAGGCACGAGTGTCATCTAGTGGTGAAACAAGCCCACTCAAGCACACCCCAAGGGCCACCACCTGCCCACTCGTTTCCATACAGAGCACTAGGCGGCACATTTTGTTTCTGCGGCACTTTAACAGCCCAATGCAGAATGTATGTAGTAATGCTTATTTTAGCTTTCATCCTTGTGGGATTTCTTTTATGCAGGCTAATGGAAAACAATATGAACCCAGGACAACTAAGCTGGCAGCAGGTGCTCGTGGCTCTCTGCCTGAGGTTTTTCTGTCCCTGTGATGGGATACAGAAAGGGTCTGTCTGCCTGGGGAGAGTAACCACCAGCACCACCTTGCTCCCCAGGAGTTAAGTGAGAATTTTACAGGACAAAGGGCTGTTTAAAGCTTTGTTTACTTCTTGTATTGTGTGATGTGTCCATTGAAGGAATGGATATTCAAGATCTTTGCAGTTTAGAGTAGATTTTTTCCCAAACTCTTTTGCCTTCTTTCACACGTAAATCCAGATTTCTTTATCAGTGAAGCAGAGCATAAACAAAGTAATTCTCTTGTAAGCAGTCCAGTCCAAAAGAAGAAACACCTTCTCACCAGAAGCAAAGCATTGCTAGCAGAGGAGCATGCAGGGAAAGGTGGATGAGCTGGTAACCAAGCAGAGTGAGAAATACTAACTGGTTATGTATAAGTTTTCCTGATGTGACTTTCATCACAGTAACTGTAATGCAGCAAGCCAAGCTCACGGTGTTATGCTGGTCTGCTGAGCAAAACCAGACTTTGCATCTAGTCACCTAGAAATCATCACATTGTAAAATTACTGCCAGTAATTAATCAGTGCACATTTTTAAGTGCAGAACTGGAAACCCACCTTCTTTTATTTTTTTAGGACAAAGGTAAACTTACCATATTTTCAGCTGATGCCGAGGACTGAGATTCAAGGGAAATCTAAAATGCTGTAATCAAGAGAGTTGAGTAGGGGCTGGTGGATGGAGGAAGAGTAGCTACACAGCCTTGCAGCCCTGCTCCCATCGTGGGCAGTGAAAATTTGAGCATCCAGTTCCTCTCTAGGAAGACAAACTAAGGGCATGCTTTGTTTTTCAAATGGTGCTTCACCTCCCACTGCCTTGCAGCATTTTCTGCTAGAACAGGCCACGCATGTTTCTTTATCCTAAGGGTGAACGCACAGGGAAAGAAAAAAAACAACCTATTAAAAAGCACTGAATTCCTTTGCAAAGCCGCCAGCTGGCTGTGTAACAGGGCGCTGGGCAGGGCTCAGATCAGCCAGGTAGTCAGGGGCTCTTGGCAAGCCGAGCACAGTGGAGCATATGGGTCTTTCCCCTGCTTCCAGAGCCACAGAGGGAAGCAGGACCAAGCGCCGCCAGCTCTTGCTATTTGCCAGCCCTTCAGCCTCCCTGTGCCCCTGCCCGCCCCGGCTGACTGCCAGCGCTGACCCAGAGCCCAGCAGCAGCTCGGCTGTGTGCGGGAGAAACTGGGCAAGGCATTGCTCCTAGGAGGGAGAGAGGTTCTGCAGGAGGGTGTAGGCTGGCACAGTGATGGGAAAGAAATGAGATCAGAAAACAAAAACCAAACCAAAACCTCAAACAGGGTATTCTCAGGCTAGAAGGGAGTGTATTTTTAGGAGGCTGGAGATGTCTCAGCTCTGGAGAGCCATTGGATAGCATCAGGTCTCCGCAGGATTTCAGCAGGGTTTGCCTCAAGGCTGCAATGAGAGAGCTGCCACAGGGCGATTGGCATTCAGCCAGGCTGCAGAAAAGCTGAATGGGTGGGCTGAGAGTCCGGGTTGTCCCCTTGTCCATAGATGAGATGTGGCAAGGGGCAGGGGAGGGCTCACAGATGCTGTAGGTTCTGCATGGGCACTGTGCAAGGCTTTCCCTCAAAAAGCAAAAGTGGAAAGCTTTTTGCTTATA
>NW_008692882.1:99994-113034 GCF_000695815.1 Acanthisitta chloris | reverse complement strand
CTCTTTCCCCATGAAGACAGTTCTAATGAGGAGAGTCCATGCCACAGATGGTCTGATAAAACCCAGGGAGGTCCTGGCAATGCAAGCAGCACTATTCACTAGCCAACTGGAGTCCAGTCCCCAGTACCTCCCTCGACGGCAGAGAAAGCAAACAGTGTACTCTATCAAAAGAAGGCATACATTTAATCAATTCCTGTGGTGCTGTAAAACTCAAATTTAATTTGATTTTTTTTTTAATTTGCCTTAGTGTTTTAACCACTGCTAGTAGTAGAGCAATATTATACTCCTTATCCTGATTATTTCCCAGCAGAATGTGTCTCATTTCACTGAAATTCAGTAAACATTTTGAAAATGCTGTGGCAAGGTCAAGGATGTTTTGCAAAATCTTTATCTGTGTGGCCTAGATGGACCTGGCAACAGAACCGACTGCGCTCTGAACTTGAGGAAAAAGGTGAAATAACTCATTCCAATCAGTTCTGCTCTTTGTATGTGGCAGTAAATTCAGGCTGACTGTCCATCTCCAAATGCTGCACGGCATCTGGAGTTGCAATGCCTGGATTGTCCAGTTTTTTTGCACCATGTAGTGTTTTGGTTCTCCCAAAAGCCACAAAGTGACTCCTGGAGGAAAGTAATGTGTCTAGAGCACCAGCACTGGGCTGACCACAGAGCTACAGACCAGAATTGCCAGCTTAGAGAGCTGCCTTTCATGGGCACCAGAGAAGGAACATGTATCACAATGCAGAATGGGCTTTCTTTTTCTTTTTTTTTTTTTTTTTTTTTTAAGGACTGCTGTGTCATGTCTTCTCATTTAGAACCAAATACTGTAATAATTTATGTCCATGCTTTGTACTTTTTGGACAGATGATTCATTTCGGACATACATTTTCCATATGTGCCAAATCTTCTGCAAAGTTCAGCAGTAAGTGATTATTTCACAGACAAAAAATTGCTTTCTCACACCTTTTTTTTGGTCCATTTCTTCTTGCTAACTGGCCACCAACAGAAGCACCATTAGAGTGATGCTGAAAACAAAATCTTTAGCTATGATTTTCAGAATGACTGAGGGAGGATAATTAAGGGAATTCTGTCCTCTGCATATCCAGTCCCAAAAGATAAGCCAAGAAAGGGGACACCTTGGTGATTGAATTCATGGCCAGTGGCTACATTTGAATATTCAATTGCTGTGATGGCAAAGCCTCCCTTGAAATGAATTTTTTTGCCTGACATCCAGGTTGAATTGCATTCGATTTCATATTCTTCCACAAAAATTATCCCATACCTTTGCTTTTAGAATGTCCCTGGAGTAGGCAGGCATCCTTTGCTAACAAGCCTGAGAGGAAAAGCCTAGATTAGAGAAGTTAAAAAGTATCTGAAGGGCTGATAGTTTTGGTAGAAAGCACTTCATGCCCTCTAAGGGAAGATCATAAGCCATCACCTGTCAGCTAGTTCATAAATTGGCACACCAGTGTAAGTCTGATTATATTATATTTTTAAGAATATTTAAACTAAAATTCATCACCATGGTTTGCACATTGTTGGTTAGTCCTCCATAATTGATTATGCAAAGCCTTTCTCCAAGCAGTGTAACTCTTGGGATGTCAAGCAGGGTTTAGAGACCAAAGTCATTAGTGACAAAAATGGAAAGAAAATTGTGTTCATCAGAAACACCCCTTCCACTAGTGTCAGCCTCAGCATCTGCTTTTGGACTCTGGGTGTTTGGTGTTTCTGCTCCCTCTGGGATCTGGGGCTGTCACTCAACCACCAGGATCACCATCCTCCCTGAACAGAAAAAGTCTCTCAAATTACGCAGTGAGGTCTACAAATAATCATGTCAGCTTAACACTGATGTGTTTAACTTAAACTCTGGGTCGTTTGCCCTTATTTCACTTCAACTTTTGTTTGGGAAATTCAAAAGCCAATCCCACTGTAAACTTTCAGTCAAGATTCACTTCATTACTGCATTATGAGAAGTCTTCTGAAATGCATCTCAATCTCATCCCCACCTAGATTTACCTCATTCCTCCATTCTGCCCCAGGGAAGAGTTTTTTGCTGCACAGTGCATATATTTCCAGCACAGCTTTTGATGCAAGTGGAGAGCAGCTTCCCTCTCTGCAGGTGTTCCCTGCAAGAACTACCAATACTTTTCTTGTTTTTTCACTGAAGCTGGCTTTTTTTTCCTCCAGGGGCTTTGCTTATTGCAGTTGCAGTAACTGGATGCAAATGTAGGACCAGGCAGTAAGGGCCTTTGTTTTCAGTCATACCCCACAGGGTTATCCAAGGACATAATTCACCATAAACCAACCTAACTAATTCCTTTCTGTGAATTCAGCAATGGGCAGGTGCTCCTAGAGAAGCTGTAGCCAGCAGCTCACAGATGGAGCAGTCTTTGGTGATGCAGGGGTGGATTTCACAGCAGGCTGGTCCCAATACTAAGAGTCAGTTAAGTTTTAATGGTGACCTTACCCCTCCTCAAAAAAAACTTGGGGTCCATTTTGATCCATCTTGTCTGAATACTTCCTTCATTCCCTGCTCTGCCCCAGCTTTGTTTCCCACGTGCTGCATCTCTGCTCTCCCCCCTGCAGTGATGTGCCAGCCAGGAGGGAAAACCTCTCTGAGACCTCTGCCCTGACCTTAGCTCAGGAAAACCTCAGTCCTTGGACAAGTTAGGGCTTTTCATGGAACCTGGGCCTTAGCAGGAAAAAGCTGAATGGAAAAAGTGGGCGAGGCCTGGTGAAGGGACCACATGACAATAAATCTTGCCTCAGGCCAACAGTGAAAACAAAGTGGACCTCAGAGGCTTCTGCCTTGACATCAGGGTATATTTTGGTATGAAGGAAAGACTAGCTCAAGGTTAGCTGCTGTGAATAAAAGAAATTAGACCAGCATTAAATGGTGAGAGACTATTGATAAAGGTAGAAATGACTGGATACAGGCTGAAAGACTGAAACCCAGGCTTTATTGGGATGGATGTAAGATGAGACAAGAAGTAGCTGGAACAGCATTCACAAGGACTGAAGCAATGCCTGCCATGAGAAATGCAGTAATGATGGGACCAGCTACCATTCTCCTACTGTGTCACAGAATGAAGATGTCCAACAGCATCTGGGTAACTGGCACAGGGACTTCTGCACCCAGGAAACAGGTTAGGCAAGGTTATGTTTGGGCTTTCCATGCATGGGGTGGTGAATAGTCTTGTCCTTCTCTAAGGAAACAAACCCTTTTAAAATGTTTTAACATCCTGAGGTGCAAATCTTCTTGAAACCTGTCCATTACATCTCTGTTCACTATCTGTGGCACATTGTGGGAGCCAGTGCTTACAGGTCTAACTGGTGTCTAGCTGTAGACTAGTGGGTGAGTTAATGAATTGTCCACTGTGCTTGCTCCTTACTGAAAGCTGTTTATTCTCACTTAATAAGACCAGCTAGAGGCCATGAAAATCAGAGTCTGTATATTTCTCAGTATATATCTACACACACACACATACACAGAATAAACTGTACTCAAAAACATGCAAGGTTTGAGACTAAGGGGGAAGAAGTGTTATCCACATATTATGGATGGGGTGCTGAAGGAACAGATGACAACATAAGTTCTAGGTCATAATGTCTGAGATAGATCAGGAAACTTTTGTTTATTGATAAAACCATCCTCCTTTCCTGGAATGGAAAGATGGAAGACAATACACACAGGAATAAATAAGCTTGTACTTTCTGTAGAGTATTTGTAGTGTTCAAATAACCTTCATTCCCTGCTTTTACTTCAATTTGCATTCAGTAGTCTAAAGCGGGAACTGTGTCACTTGATTTTATTTTTTTAAATTTCTTCATTATTGCAGCAAAATCTGCAATAAATCAGGCTCAGGAGCTCTGTGAAGTTTGCAAAACCAAGCCCCACTGAGCTCCAGGCATTTATACATGACGCATACACTCATCAGTGCTCACTGCTGTTGTTTCTCTGCCAATCACCTTAACCAATGTGAAGATGTGTCACAACACTGAGCAAACATGGAAACAGCCACTTTAATCAACCATATTTTCCCCATCTGGTAACTTTCCTTTAACATGGTAGTCCAGCTTTCACACAGATTTTGTAGAGAGAAAGTTTACAAGCAATAAAAATTAACAGCCAGTATATATGCAGCAAACAAATCAACAAACCCCCCCTATAGTGTGTGCCTGAGTGGATCTAATTCAAACTGTGACTAAACTGTGGTTGCATTTCCATGAGATATTTTGCCTGGGGATGTGCAGCATGCAGAGTGCATGATTCATTTCAGTGAGAACCAGACCAGGGGTGACAGGAAGAAGTTCTGAGGACAAGCATAGAAAAACAGCCATAGTAGGAGAGGAAAGCCAGACAGAACTGCTTTACCTTGCCCTTACAGGAATAACAGGGCAGGGCAACAAGGGCCTTCCCTTCCCATGTGCCTGTGAGGAACTTCACTGGCTCCCCTCATCTTCACCTCTTTCTCCTGATAATGAAAAAACCCAGAGCAATGTGGTTAGATGTCAGGGTAGTTCATGTTTCCAAGCACTCTCCCTACTCTCCTTCAGATTGCATTGCAGTCAGAGCTCCTCCATACTCACATGAAGGACAGTTCCAGGAGCACTTGTTTCCTAGAAGTCTCAGTAGGGGTGTAGGGTTGATGCCTTGCTAGAAGTAATCTTCACAGTTGTCTGATTTGTGTATTGTCAGTGCAAGTACGTAATTGGCAGCAGAACAATGAATATCTGTGCAACCAGAATCTGGCATCTCGTATTTGTCATGACACCAAATAGCTTATTTTCAAGTTATAAAACAGTTGTGTGGTGAATGGAGTCAGGCTGTGATAATTTGTGTGTATGAACTATATTTTAAGGACCACTTGCTTTTGCAACTTGTTCAAATACTACCAGGATGGATATTGGGTAGATGGAGGAGCATACATACATTCTGTTTCAGAGGGGCTTCTCTTCCCATCCTTCGGTGTGGCTGATGGATCTACCCCTCCTCTGGATATTCATTTTCAGTAAGGCAGTTGGAAGGAGAAGACAAACCGAACACAGCACAGCATCTGAGGACATGTTTTCAGAGCCGGCTGGGAGTGGTAGTCTGTTCTTCTGTCAAAACAAAGAGGATGTGACAGCTCTGCCTGTCAGTCTTTGTCCAAACTTCCCTTTCCTTCCCCTTGCCTTTTTCTGTTGCATCAGCTGCGTCACCTCAGTCAAATTTGGCAAAGGAACTGAGGGATAATATCTCAGATAAGTTCCTACAGTTTTTGCAGGCAAGAGGCTGAGGTGGTGGGATGGGATCAGGGTACACACAGTACCAAGGTAGAAGGGGACACAGGACAAACACGGAGGGATTACAGGGGTGCTGGATGCAGCAGATAGAACTCTGCATCAGTGGTAGAATTGGAACTGGAGAACTGGACACACTTCACATTAGACAGGATGTGTGCAGTATGTGTGAGTGGGGCACCGAGAGTTAATGGAGAAGAGAGAACAAAAGTTTACTTGTAATATTAACTCATCTGTTTTCTGTGTAGAACTTAGAGCGAATCAAAAGCGATAAGTCAAATCAGATGTTTCATGTAACCAATTTATGTTTCATGTAACCAATTGTTTCTAATGAATGCGATGGAAATATATTTTAAGAGAAATGAGAGAGAAGGGGGAAAATTCAAATTTCAAAACCAAGGAAAGAAAAGCATCTACATTTAAAATATTCTTAATTTTCAAATCTTTATTCAACTGCTTAACTATTCGCTTTGATAAAATACACTTGACTAATTAGCATAATTTTATTTGTTAGTAAAAGTGAATGGTAATCTCAAACTGAGTTAAAAAATGCTTTGTGGTGATTCTGTGATAACCTGGACTTGCAGTAGCCACTATGCAACTTGTATTTTTTAGTTTAGTGAGAGTATTGTTGCAGTAGCTACTATGCAACTTATATGTTTGGTTTAGAAAAGTATTGTTTTATCTTAGGTGCTTGGGCAATTTTGAGAGCTAGTGATATCTAATGCTAAGTCAGCAGAGACTTATGGGCAAATGCAAACAACTATTTCCAAGCATGAAAGCAGTGGGAAAATATAAGTGACTTTAGGAAATATTTATGGTCTATGCTGGGAATACTGGAAAGATATAGAAAGCAAGAATTGTTATGACCAGAGCAGTCAGGATTTATCTGACACTGATCTATGGGAATCTAGGCTTTCCTGGCTCCATACTGGTGGAATTCCTCATTCTAGCAAAGTTTGCTGGCATGGTGACTACTCTGTTCGTTTGTGTAGTGCCCATAGGGTCTTCATTTCCCTGAAAAAACTAACAGAAAACAGTGGGAACCAACTAAAATAAATTCTTAACTGAGGAGTTTTCCTGGTATGTACTTATATTTTTGGTAAACGTATTGAAACACACAATGTTGTTAAATGCAGGCATAAAATAAATTAAAAAAATTTGACTTAAGTAGGTCCATCTCTATTGTCCTCTGAGGACCAATATGTAATGTATGTGTGATCCAATATGAATTTCATCTACAGAAATTTAATTGCCAGCTTATCTGAGACTTTACTTCATCCTGGTATATTTCAGCACTAATCTTTGCAGCCCAGCTCTGCGTAGCCAAAATGCTGGTACGAGGAATGCTCTTTAAACAGCTCCTCCAGAAACAGTTGGAAATGTCTAGTGGTCATCTCCTGCAACTCCATTTCATATCAACTTTTTTTTCTGTGTGCCTTTGGTGGTGGTGGTTTAGGTACAGCTGAAGCAGTTGTGCTATATCTGGACAGAGGAAACCACAGTATTTTTGCAGAGTGAGCAAGTGGCAGGAAGTTGTCTTATATTCTGTTTTGGCATTAGCTCCCAAACACTCCCGTTCACTTTTCTGATAAAATTTTCTGTGTAGAATTTAGAGTGAATTTTGTTTTAAAGCAGCCTTACAAACAACAGGCTTCCTGAAAAGAGATAAAAATTTCTTGCACTTTTGACTGTAATAGTGCTGTACTGTTCCAGTTCGGCTTATCAGCACAAATTCCCTCACCTTAATTAACTGCTAACCTTTCCAAAGATATCAAGGGGAGAAAATAGTTTTCCTTTTCCTGATGAGAAAGATTTGTGAGGCTACCAGAATGCTGACTTTCTCATTCCCTAAACTGTTTTTCTGTTTCACTGGAGTTATTTTTTCACCTGGTGATTGCTGACATAGTAGAGAGTAGCTGACATTTTGGGATGACAAGTACCCCACCCAACATGGGAACTGCTGTTATCAATTCACACAGGGCCTCAGCTTATTCTAGAGATTGATCAAAGGAATACAAATAGGGAGGGTGATTATCACATAAATAGCTGGCTCGCCAGTTCATAAACCATTTATCCTAAGATCTGTTAATTAACTTTATCAAGACTAGAAGATGAATAAACACCTTAGTATCTAGGTGCCAGTAAGATAATTTTTGCTGATAATAATACCAGTCCTCTATGAATCCCTACCTCCATTTTTAAACCTTAAATGTTTTTTGTTTCTCCCTTGACTTTGCCCTGGTGCCTGACCTTTCAGCAGACACGCAACAGCTGATGGGAATTCAGAGCTGCCTGTTTGCAAAGTCCTTTTCTACAGGATGTTGTTTCAAGCCCACCTTGCTCCCGCAACTCCTGAGCCAACCTACATCCGAGTGTCTGTCTGCCTGGGGTACTGAAGCAAAGTGAAGGACAGGCTGACACTCTGGTGTGATCCCACAAATGCTTTGACTCAGTTTTGGAGCTCACCCAAATACCCACATTGGGCAGTAGAGCTCTTTAGTTTTCTGTGGACATAAAGCCTGTGGGTGCCTGTGGCTTGTGGTTGGCCAATGATTCAGCCCGTTCCATTTTTATTGGCTGGTCAATTTTGACCAAATTTGTTGGAAACATGAGGGTCACAAAATGCTTTTATAAGTCGTCAGCCAGAAAAAGCGGCATCTGAACTGCCACTGAAGGTACAACATACTGTCAAGGCAAGGTGGGTTTTGTTTTCTTTTGCATTAGTTCCTCCAAAGTCAAATCCTACAGCTCTACTGTCTTGCCTTGAAGCACGGACTGAAAATGAGGCCCCTGCAGAGGTTTCACTGGACAAAGGTTCTCAGCATTGCCATTATGTATTTCCTTTGGATCCAAGTGGCCCCAGGCCCTATTCTGTTTCCCACAAAGTGCAGGAGTATGGCCTGCTGCCTGCGCTTAATTCTTCTGTTTCCTGAGCCCTTATCAGGACATTCAAACTGCCACCATCTTTTCCCCTTTTTCATGAACTGCTATGAAAATTGGTTCAGTCAGCTGCATGTGCAAGTCTTCCTGTGGTTTTAGAAACAGCAGTAGTGGAGCAACATTTAATTTGCAGCTTCTACTTCTTAACCTCAAAGGAAAAAGGTGGTAACTGTTAATTGCATCACGGTGTGCATGTGCTGGTGAGCACAGCAGTTTGCTCTGACTCTGGGTGTCCTGGGACCAGCAAACCTGTCCAAACACAGACCCAAAGCACCATGTGTACAAACCAAAGCCTAAACCACACTGCAGAATGTCTGTGTTTATTGTTCCTGTGGATTTGGAGACAAGAAATCATTAAACATCCCTCAGAGCTCCTGACTAATTCACGCAGATATAAAAGATTGCGGGAATGCTGACATATATTCACTGGTGAGGGCAATCACACACTGAAGATCTATATGTGGCAATTCTTCCCAAAAGTGCTTGAAGCTGTCCAAATCAGGCAAGTTGCAAGAAATAAGTTGTAAAATCTCTTTTTGAGGCACCATTCTTTTATTCTGAATTTATGTTGGACCTCAGGGGTTTTGGTTTTTTAGGGGTTTGGTCTATTTTATTACATAACGTTGGCTGCAGGGTGCACAGAGGGTAGGTAGCAATTGGGGGGCAGGGGAAAGGGGGTGCTACTGGTGTGTCTGTGCCTGCATTAGTATACGAGGGCAGGATTTTTTGTGAAAGGCTGCAGGGATAAGGCTCCAGGGGGAATTCTGCAAGGTTACAAATGTTCACTGTTGCTTCTGCCTCAAGATTGACCATTCTCCTTTCTCTCCTTCCCTCCTCCTTTCTCCTCCCTGCTCATTCCTTGCCAAGACTAAAGCTATCACTGTAAGAGGTAAGAGCTGTAAAGGTCTGTGCTGCTCTATTGCAGCTTGCAGGGAAGCTGTGATGATGGAAACACAATGAAAATCTGATATCTTCTAATTAACCTCAGGAATATTGCCATCAGGAATGCAGAGTATTCCCCTGGAAAAGTTGCTTTTAAGTGGCTGATTGTGTGTTTGTCCATGACACTAATATCAGACCACATAACAGCTTTGGGAAAAGCTTGTGAAGACTGTTCTTGAATAGGCTTCCATCAGAGAAGGAGGGGTAGGAAGTCAGCTCGGATGCTGAGAGGCAGTCTGTTGCATTTAGGAAATACAGTGAACAGCCATATAGGAGAGCAAAAGAAATGGAAAAAAACCCCAACAGAGCTCTCTGTTTAGTGGCTCAAAAGCTTAGGGGCACCTCAACCATCAGAACCCAGCAATTACAGACTGATGAATCCTTAATCATCTCACACTGATGAAAGCTTTTCTTCACCAGAACAAATATCAAATCCTACTGCCATGCACAGCGACAGAATCTGGTAAACAATTTCAGCCAAGCTACAAAATTAATCTGAACAGGACTGGCAACAGACAATAAGGTGTAACTCTGCAGCTTTACTGCTGTTTATTATTTTTTTATTAGTGAGCTGAGAAACTGCTTCTGTGTGATTTTGAAAAGTCCATTTCAAACAGCATCGCAGGGGTTGTGTGGGGCATTTTCCTGAACTGTCATACCTGCCTTGGGGCTTGAGAGACTTGTATTTAAAATGAGTCTCCTCCTTCCCCCTCACCCCTTTCCAAACCTAGAGTTAATTTGTTCCCACACCTCAGTTTGTGTGAACAGATGCCTCCATGTCTGAGCTCACAATTGTTGACTGAAAAATGATTCAGTTACTAAACAGTTGTAAGTGAGCCGGGGAATAATAACTGGGTATTGCTGACATCTGAAAAAATAATTTTCTGTTCATGACTTTGCTAGCAAATGAAAAGGGACAAAAATAGAGGCCCAAGCTGCCTGAAGTCATCAGCAGTGAAGAGCCATGCTTGCCAGTTCCTCACTACAGATGACTTCAGATGCATCTGTGCCCTAGGGATGAGCCCTTCTGCATGCAGCATTGGGCCTGAACAGCTAGACAACATCCCCACTATGGACAGTGATGCTGACTTGCAGTGCAGGGATTGCCTCCATGTCTTCCCACCGTGGTCTTCTACCTTGCCCCATAGTTTTCAGCTGGGACATTTGACATATAAAGGAGCAGTATCAGCTCCACAAATGGTCACTATAATGGCAAATAGGTGGAGTCACAAGGGATATGGAAATGTGGTACTTCTGTACCTGAGAGAGGTGCTGCAAAGCACTGTATGCTGCCCTCAGTTCAGCCAAGCTTTTCTACAGAGATGCCATGAAGAAACAAGAACCAACAAAAAAATCCCAAACTCGTAGGTTGTAATGATCCAGCAGAAGTTTGCAAGTGTTTCTGATTCACTTTATGTTTTGGGTTGTTTTTAAATCTCCAGGATAAGTAGTTAGATTTTATAGTATTTAATAGGTTTTGTGCATGCAGGAAATACATTGCATTCAGTTTTTAGTTTTGAGTAGTTCCTAGTTTGAGTAGTTTCTTAGTCAAAGTAGCTGAAATAGCTTTTCACAATTTATTAGTAGATGTATTTTTTCTTTTTGATTAAATTGTGTTTATTTTTATAAATAGAAATTTGGGGATTAAACTCACACAGAGGTATTGGAGAAGAATCTGAGTTTGCTGATTTTTTTTCTGTGTTGTGTAATCTGAAGTGCAAAAGGATGAATTCAGCAAACAGACAAAAATAAAACAAAAACTTGTGCCAGAACAATGGCACCTCTGCAGCATATTGACTGCAGCCTTGTCCTTTGTATTCTCTCCACTGCAATATTCTGTTAAAAAATAGACAACTTATATTGTGATGCCAATTTTTGGGTGCCAGAATATATAAAGGATATAAGCTATTGGAGAGCATCCAAAGGAGGGCTATGAAAATGGTGAAGGGTCTAGAGGGGAAGCCATGCAAGGAACAGCTGAGGTCACTTGGTCTGCTCAGGCTGGAAAAGAGGAGACTGAGGGGAGACCTCATAGCAGCCTACAGCTTCCTCACAAGGGGAAACAGAGGGACAGGTACTGTTCTCTTCTCTCGGGTGACCAGTGACAGGACCCGAGGGAATGGCATGAAGCTGTGCCAGGAGAAGTTTAGATGGATGTTAAGAGTAGGTTCTTCACCCAGAGAGTGACTGGGCACTGGAACACACTCCTCAGGAAAGTGGTCACAGCACCAAGCCTGCCAGAATTCAAGTGTTCATAGCACATTTTCAGACACATGGTGTGATTCTTCAGACTGTCCTGTGAAGGGACAGGAGTTAGATTTCACTGATCTTTGTGGGATGCAGCTTGGGATATTCTATGATTCTATGATAGTTCCAGTTGATAGTACAGGTGCATAACTCAGAATCCGTCATCCTCTTAGGCTGATAAATCTGAATTGCAGATTCAGTCATCAAAATAAAAATCATAAACAAAGATGATAGATCTAGCCCTAAATTTCTTTAGATGGGAAAAACTATGAATCAGCATCAAAGTACTAATGTGTGATTGAGCTCAAACACCACATCTGACCCTTTTCAGACCCCCAGGCCTTAGCTTTTCTATGTACTGCACGTGTGGTGACCACAACTGTGGAAGGAAATTCCAACATCTGTTCCTGGGTACACATGAGACTTTCCAGGTGAGGATGTGTTTCTTGTATGCTTAATAGTCTATCTACTTTGAAGATCAAAAGCCATCATGCAGATATCAGGACTGACCTGGTCACTGACCATTTCTCGTCTCTGTATGGAGAAATAGATTGGCATAGAAATCAGAGAAGTCATTCTGCTATACGGGATCCGCAGAAAAATTCTTACTGTGTACAGACAGTACTGAATATTGATGCTCCTATTGCAGATAGGTATCTGCACAAGAGCCTGTTTTGTATTACAGTAGTAGGACTCATTGTACCACAACCACATTGATTTCACTCCTCATGTTAAACAGCAAGAAGCAGTCCTGTCATCAGATTAGTAGGAGGTCTATTTCTGGTTAAAAAAGGCTTGTTAGTTTTCAAGTGATAATGATCATGATAAAATCCCAGCTATAAGTCATTCAAGGAAAATAAACTCTTTCAACAAATAAAAATTCTTACCAGGACCTAAAATCATTGCGACTGCTCACCAGTTTATTGGTAATGCAAATAAGCATGCAATGTCCTGCAAGCCAGCTTTAAACTAGGTGAACTATTAAAAGTGAGTGTTGGCAGGGAAGAAGACATGAACACTTATTACCATTATAAGCAGGTAAGTGGATCACTCTAAAGATTACCACAGAAAGGAGGTTTTGCAAGGATTCAAATATCATGCTTAAGAGAGCATCAAAAGTGCTTGGCATAAAAGTGTCTCTAGCAGGAAAGAGTTTTCTGTGAGGAATTGAAAGAGGGCAGTTAAATTAACTAGTGTTTAATTCTGTCATCCTATAAAATATATATATAAAAATTATAATTATGAATGAGAGGCATCATATGCTCATTACAGAAATTAAGATGTTGAGATAGACTTCATGACACTGACAAAGTCCTTGGAAGCCTCTGTTGGTACATGGTCAGCCTCTGGGGCACACACTGAACCTTACATGTACAAATACAGCTCTAAGACACACCCCACACCTGGCCCACACAGACTCCTAGTCTGTCCAGTGTCACTGCTGAATAATACAGAGCAAAATTATGTGTATATGTCTTGTGAATAAGTCTGGACTGGACTTTATCAAAATCCTGCATTCCTGGGAGGAACTCCAGAACCATTCTTCCAGATCTATGACAGTTCAGCTGAGGTGCCCTGCCATAGTTCCCAGCATGACCAGTATCTATCATATGGTTGTGTGGGCAGAA
>NW_008692882.1:91112-99979 GCF_000695815.1 Acanthisitta chloris | reverse complement strand
GAACTCATTTCCCAGGCTGGCAGTCCAGCCTGGATCTTAGAAGTGCCAGCACAAAAGACATCTTGAGCAGCTTCTTGCCACAGGCGACATAATTGTAAGTGTATTAAATTCATCAGTTGCAGCAGGCTGGGAAGAACTGTGGATATGCTGGAGAACAGGATTATAAATCACAATTAATTTGAAAAATGTGATGAATTGAAGGCCCCCTTCAAAATGTCATGGAATATGGAAGAGTAAGGTGGGCCGAGGCAGAAATACAAGAATGCATATGAATTGCATGAATAGCAGCTTTCCTGGGATGAATTATGCTAGGGATTTCAGAGGATAACAAGTTGATTAGGAGTCAGAATTGTCACACTGAAAATAAAATAGCAAATTTCATGTTGGGGTGTACTTATTGGAGCACAGCTTGAAAGACACATGGAGTAAACTCTTGGCTGGACTGGCAGTGGATGCTCAAGTGGGATTTACTCAACTGGGCCTCTTCAAGCATGAAACCCCTCCTTCCTCTCTTGTTTGAAAGAGCAAGACAGATATGGAGTAAAACCAATAAATTGAGGTGAATTCTGTGAACAGCAAATAGTACCAAAAAGGGAGAAAGGGAAGCCAGAGATAGAGTTATTGCCTTGTTTACCAGCAGAATGATTATGACAGTTCAATCTACCTCCCAAATTCTCTTTTCCAATCTGAAAGGAAAAGCAGACTGCCTCCTTTCATATTACCAGATGGAAGCAGCAGTATACACATATGAGCATCGGCCAAGTGTTGGTTTTGCCCTATGCCCACTGGAAGAAATTACCGAACTCTCATTGACTTGAGTGGAGCAGACTCAGAAGATGTTATTGCACAAACCTTCTCCAGAGTATTTGCATGTGCAGAGCTACCTCTGTTCAATGGGATTATTAATTTCAGTCTTCTCTTATTAAATTAGTTCATATAAACTCCCTAATAATATCTCAGTCAGGGCTCCAAAAACATCTGCCAAAGCCTTCAGTGAAATCACTCCTTGGCAGACACAGGTCTCAGAAATTTGCTTTCATTTACCTTCCCACACTCTCCCCAGCCATCTCTGTGGTCTTTATAATCTCAGAATTTGGCGTATCACACAAATCCCAACACTGTACAAGCCCAAAACTTCTTCTTATTCTTTATGGTAGACTTTGCATGCAGTTTCTGCTCCTTATTTTCTGCATTTTTTTGTCTCAGCATTTTAATTTACATATGCATAGCCCATCCAAACTTTGTCATATTAACACAGAATAAAGATTACACAAGTAAATCTGCCTTGCTTGCATTTTCTGCCAGTTTGGGTCTAGCAAATTATATGATGTTATAATAATATTTAGGAATTTATGATAGCATTATATAGTGATGTCAGCCTCACAGCAAAGGTCTCTGTAGTGTGTAAGCTGTAGACACTACTCAGCCATCTGGGGTGGCAGGAAAGGAACATCTGAGGAAGGATCAAATCACATCTTCTGTTTGCAACCAGCCCACATCAGCCTAGCAATAGCAGGTTGAAAGGAAAATTCTTCCGGAATGCTAAGAAATATGTGATAAAGCATCATTTGCATTAGGATTTAGGTTGTCTCAGCATGTCTTGCAGCTATACTATTTCTCCACACCAAGATCCTTTTTTTCCTTTTACCTTCTACTTTTCTTATGGGTTAGTTTTTAACGTCTTTTGTATGAAAATCATTGTGGCAAAGAGAATGGTAGACAAAAAGCTTTCCCCTGGCAAGAACAAGGATGATACAAGTACATTCCTTATTTAGAAAGGAATGCTCCATCAAGTGCATTTGGATTGAAAAATAACTGATCACTAGCTTAAAAATCATATTAAAAACAGCTAATGTGCCTGAACATGAAGAAGACTGTGACCAGGATTTTGGAGACTGGCACCTAGAAGCATTAGTCACTGTTATGCTGGATCCCTTGGGATCAAAAATTGGGATTTAGGCTCCCTAGACTAGCAGATTCAGTGTACATAACAGCTAGAATTCTTTTCTTCTTTTTTTTTTTTACATTTATTTTTATTTTCCAAAACCAACTGCTTCTCTTCCTCTCTATGAGGTCAGACACTGCTGCTTTGAATGAGTCTGCAAACCTCAAGGGTCCTGCTTCCATCTGGAAAGGTAGGCATTCAGTTCATCAGGCCCAGAAAATAACTTAGAGAGGTGGCAAATCAGGGAGAGCTGTGCAAAGCTTTCTGATGCTTTGTGTAATAATGTAGAGTAATGCAAATATCCTACCAACATCAGAGCAATATTTGATGAAAGACTGCTGTCTCTCAGGTCCATAGGAAAACAGCTGAGGATTTCTTGACTCCAGAAGTCATACTGAAAATTATTTTTACCCCAGAATCATACAAAATAACTTAAAAAAACCCTAACAGCATCTGTTTTCTGTGAAAAGATATTGGATTTCGGAAAAATTTGTTGCTTAATTATCTAATATGGAATCCTCCCAATATGGTTATAGTGGGAGTCAGCAGATGGCACTGTTACTCATAGTGATAAAACTTCTTTTTACAGCTGTGCAAAACTTGCTACATCTTTGAATAAATTCTGCATTGCTGCTCATTTTCTAGTGAAATGTCCTTGGCCCAAAACTAGGCATTGGCTCCTCGCCTCACCTATCAAACTAAAGAAGATACTTGAGCCAGATCTGGCCTTAGACAACTGTTCAGATTCTCAAGAAAGGGATTTGGTTGGTTGCTGTCTGAGTACCTCTGTTGCAAGAAAGGATCAAGTAAAGCAAATAGTCATACTATTTGCCAATGACTTGTCTGCTGGGAAGCTGATGCATTCAAGGATGCTGGTGCATGGGCCATATGGACTCCATGTCAGAGACCATGAGTGCTAATGGAGAGGGTGAAGGGGGTAGTTGAGGTAGAGCTGTGGAACTTTAGGGACAGGGAGAAGGCTTTGGAGATAAGAGGAGAATCACCAGCAAGAAAATGGTGGAAGCACTTGAAAAGCTGAGGTAGAAACACAAGAAGAGCATTGCAGGTCTAGCAAGACTGGAGAAAAGAGGAGAAGGGCTATGACAGGCATTCAGGGAATCGTGCCCAGAGGAAAGGCCACACTCAGTGATGGTTAGCAATTCCCTGGGAAGAAGCAGTATCTCTCAGATGACCGCTGTTCCAGTCTTAAGTATTTACCACACTGATGCCATGGGTGGAAAGAAACAGTGCATAACACCCAGTTATTTTCTCAATAATTGCATTTGTTTTCATTAAAGCTGTTTTTTCTCTTAAGAGTCTTGTAAAACCTCTGTGAACAAATTCCACTTGTCAATATTTTGCTAGGCTTTCTAGCTTTTGTTATTAAAATTATGACATCAGTCACTTCAGTCTGTCTGGCAATGATGAGCAGGCACCAGATGCAGACACACAGACACTTTTCATCTCAGAATGACTGTTCCTAAGATATAAAGGATTTTACTATTTGACTGATGCTGTATGATGCATAAATCATCAGCAGGGTCTATACCTGGTGAGGACAAAAGCTAGATTATAAGAATCTCACTAGGATGTTCCCATCTGGCTTCAATTCTCTTTGGTACATGCAAATCCATAGTGATCCAGGTCCCACCAGAGGCAATTTGAAATTCAGCCACAGCTGAACCAGGTGGAGGGAGCTCCAGCTGGGGGCAGGGAGAGAGCTAATAGGGCTCCTTCTTCCTCTCCTTTCTCATTTAAAAATATCTGTCCTGCTGTGTTCCTTCTTCTGTCAGTTAATGTCAGCATCCCAACCACAAGATACAATGTGGAGGCTCTATGCCCTGTGGAAATTTGGAGGATGCATTCTTTCATCAGTCTTCACAAAGTGCTCACAACTGGGTAAGTTTATAGGCAATTAAGAAACACAACGCTCTAAAAATAACAGTCTATTTATAGTCTGTTCATAATCTATTGTGTTGTTATTGTAGTGGTCACAGTTTTCCCTAGTTTGCAAGATATGTTTTATGTTATTTTGTATTTTTTAAAAAAAAAAGAGTAAATAAGGACTGCTATAATGGTTGACTTGATTAATGTTATGCTTTAGGCTCTTGGTTTTCTTAGATTCTGAAGCCAAATTGTTCATCAGCTATAAAATTTACTAAATCAAAAGGATTAAAAAATACTTCTAAAACTGCAGGAGAAGCATAGACTATATTCTCGATCTACTTGCAAAAATAAGTGTTGCTTGCTTGTCATCTGTCCTAGGTTTGCCTGTGCTAATCAATATTTGCTTCATCATTGATTAGGTCAGGGTGGACAACAGGAAAAACTGGTAACATGGACTGAGTTGCAATACACAAAAGGGAACAAAAATACAAGTGTGTAATAGATTTCTATTTTTATTTATGGGCTTCTGCATCTAAACTAATATTTTCATACATTAGCTTCTCTGTAAAGTTTCCTTTAACTATTAGATGAATTAATGAGAGAAAATTACATTCCAAGTCCTTAAGGAGTGGGAACTGGATGCTAGAGAGATCCCTGTTTACAGACTACTAAATTATATGAGGACACTGTTGTACAATGTGCTGAGCATATGTTCAATAAAAGCTGCAAGGTTGAAGACCTGCTAAAATCATTTGGAAACAAGTCACTTGCATGGCTTCCTTCATATGCCTCTAGGCAATTACGTATTTAAACTCTCAACATCTCTATCTTTTCTTTCAAAAGAAATCCTTTTAAAATCTTATTCACTCAGTGTCCAGTTTCTGGGTTTGTATTCCTATCTAATTCTGACAGGTTCAATAATTTTTCTTGAAAGAAATGCAGTCTTCCTGTGCATAAAGGAAGAGGCTGGAGGGGTGGAGGGAACACACACATTTTTATAGTGAAGTATTATTATAGATAATGATTCTTCTGTAATCATTTGGATGAGAATTACAAGGTAATAATACTTAAACCTTTTAGTCTGTGTTTTGGAACCCATGAAAAAAAGGTATCACCTTAATATCTAATGACTCTTCTTGTTATACTTGCTTTTTGAACTCGATTGTTTAGGCCTTACAAGGGTTTCATCTGTAGCCCTCAGCTCAACTAGCTACTGGCCTTTCAGCATAGCTGCCACTTTATGGAGCAATTTATCAGGGAGAATATCAGCTTGCAGGACAAGAGGAATGGCTGCATTACTTCAGTGAAAAAGTACTCATTTCTGGATTGTTATTCACTGGGCGATAAAGAGTTGGGGCAAGTTATCATCGAGGCTTTGGGTGTGTATCAAATATTTCTGGGTTAATGTGAATTGTTCATGGCCAAAGCCAACTTGCAATTTAAAAGTGAGTTCTTAAATCATCCTGCCTTCTCTTCCCTCCCCACATTTCAAGAGGGTATAATATAGAATCATTTAGGCTGGAAAAGACTTCTAAGACCATCAGCTGCAACCATTAAACCCAGCACTGCAAGTCCACCACTTGATTTTGTCCCTAAGCACCACATCTACACATCTTTTAAATACCTCCAGGGATGGTGACTCAACCACTACCCTGGGCAGTCTGTTTCAGTGCTTGGCAACCCTTTTGGTGAAAAACCTTTTCCTAATATCAAATCTAAACTTCCCCTGGTGCAACTTGAGGCCATTTCCTCTTGTCCTATTGCTTGTTATTTGGGAGAAGAGACATAATATGTGTAAAAATTATTATGCAAGATCTCAAAACAAAGCTTTGGGATGCAAGAGATTACAAATGAGAATCCAGACCTTTAGCTGCATCAAGCAATATCTGCCTACCTGAGCAGTCTCAATTAAGAGGCTGAACAGGGCCAGGGCTTTGGAACTAGACATTGCTGTTCACCAATGTCCCTGGATAACACAATAGCTGGCTGGAGTCAAATCGTCACATACTGCCAGGATGACTATTGTCTCCTAGCCAAGGAGCCATTTCTGGCAAGGCCCTGGGACACCACAGAAGTGAAGGATGTGGCTCCCTATGTGAAGCGTGGAGACCCAAGTCTAGAGTGTGTAAAGGCCGGGGGCCAAGTGAGCCTTTTATGGTTCTCCAGAGACTATTTTCATCAAAGATGTGCTGACAGAGACATTTGTTTAAGCTCTGGTAGCCCTTTTTACAGGCCTGGCATGGGATTTGTCTCCTGTCAACACGTCTGATTGGGATTTCAAAGATGTCATTATTTGGAACCGAGCAAAGTAGAGGGCTATCTCATTCAAGGAGATGGCTCAGGAACCAGGAACAGCCTTTCTGAATAAATCATCCAGATCTCTCACAGATGTATTCTGTAAATTTAGGATAAAGGCACAGGGCTTCACTCCCATTTCTATTGCTTTGTGATTCAGCCTGTTCCCTTCCCAGGGAAGGTTTGTTCATAGCCATTCTGCTTGGCACAGTCTTGTATTATCCGATTTTTTGCAAACCTCAGCCTAAGGGCATGTGGTCCTGAATCGTTTCTTTTCTACTGAAATACCCAAGGATTGTTTTAGACAAGAGCCCTAGCTTGTAATGTGTTTTACAGGAAAGGCAAGCAGGGGAGCTGTCCCGGGCCATATTTTGCTGCAGTGCTTGGTTAGTCTGTCTGTGTAATTTCTAAACTGCTGATTCATTTCCAGACTTTGAAACTAGTGACCCCAAACATGGCCCTTTTCTAACCTGAGGAACATTTTTTTAATGCTATGTAGACAAATGACATGTTAATGTAAATCATCAGACTTAAGCTAGAGTTAATCTGATTTGCTGTATGGAAGGCAAAACAAGCAAATTCCTTCAAGGCTGTTCCTCCAATTCAGACTCCAGTCATAGCCTCTTTCTGTAGCTGCCAAAATGTGAGCCATGGTTAGCCAATATTGTGCTTCAACATAGGGAGTGTAACAGCTTACAAGAGCAATACCTGACCCATCTATCTGCAGTCTAAGCCAGTGCACAAAGGCAGCTTTTCCAGAGCACTTTCCAGCCTCTCCTCCATTAATGCTTTTGAGCTGGGGCATGTGCAGAATTCAGTGAGGCTGAAATATCACCACTTCTCCCTCTCTACATTTTTTCCCTCTGGGGCAGCTTGCTAATGGCAAAATGGGGGTGGGTGGGGGAGGGTGTGGGGGGTGGAAATCAAGCTTGTGAGTCATACAGGGAAAGTTCACTACAGGTCACACAGCTGTATACCCTAGCTGAAAAGGGCTGGTTGCTTGCTAGTGAAACAGTCTGTCATCACTAGGGTTTGCATACAGTAATGTGGTACTCTGTAGGTGCACAGGAGATTGCAGTACAGAACCCATGTTTCTGAAATCAGATTTAGAAAACAGGTGAAGGTGCAGTAAGAGCATGGAATTGGTAAGTTGCCTTAGAGGCATGGATGTCTGAGCTAGGGCATGTGCACGTGTGTGGGTTGCTTGCATGAGGAAAGCTTCAGCTAAAAATAAAGGTTCAGCTAAGAATAAAGATTCAGCTACAAATGAAGAGAACCCTTAGGAGATGTGTCCCTTTGCTTTTGTTTGAATTTCACTGCACTCTAGAAAAATGCATAGGGAGTGAGCTGCTTCCCTTGGGATGTGCAGGGTACATGAGCTACAACTCTGCCTTTAGCTATTTCCAATTACAGAAAGTAGAGATCTTGCACAATGACTTCTTGGCTGCTTACAGGTAAGCTTCTGAATGGATGCATCAAATACTTGGTCTAAACACAACTAAGTTTCTGATTAAGAGCTGTGCTTTGGAGTAGAGGAAAAAACCCCAAGTGATTAACATCTAGTAGTGTTCTCTTCTAATTGCTAAATGTGTATATTAACTAACAGTGAAGCAAATACTAGTGGCTAAATGTGATAAATCTGCCTTTAGAAAATAATTGATTAAAGTAATTTAAATTTAAGCAAACTAAGACTGGACTTTGGCTCCAGGTGTCAAATCCCATTTCCCTATGCTTTCAGGTTGTTGTAATTTAATCCTTCAAGGTGTTATGTGATTAACCAGGCTAGAAAACCTGTACCTGGCATTGAGATTGATGTCTAAGCTGTTAATGTAGTTTACAGTTCATACTCTTCTGAAAACAAAATGTATGCCTTATAGTCACTTCTGAACAGAATAATTCCTTTCTCACTCTTCCGCAACCATGTTTAAAAGGATGGAAAAATAGACAGGAAAAGTAGAGAGGATAAAACTTTGAGCTTACTGTTTTGGAGAGACTATCCCTGCCAGATGACTCAGAATTCAAGCTGCTGTTCATTTTGCAATGCCAAGTGAAAGTCAAGTACTAACTTCAGTGATGTGGAAGAGGAGACTGGATTGGGCTGAAAGACACTGGCAAAAATTAAGGTGAACCTGTTTAGTTGTGTACCGCCACCCCATAATCTTTCTGGGCTTTCTTCCAAGAGATGCATCTGCTAAAACAAAGATGAAGTAAGAAAAACAGCATGCAGGGTCACCATCTACAATTTTTCCTAATGAAAAATAGTTTAAATGGCCTATTATCCATCTCCCATACCCTGCAGTTAACTTAGCTAGAGCATTAAGTACTTATCTGTGAACTTAGAGTTCTACCTGAACAGCATGATGATGCCCTACAAGGAAAGAGCTCTACTGACATTACTTCACATGAAATTCTTATGAATCAGCTAGGGAAATGTCTTCAGGAAACTAGGTTGGAAGAAAAATTCTCATCTCCAGATAAACTGCTCTCTGGACATGGTTTTCAGTGTTACAGCTTCAAAACTGAAGGAGTTGTGAACTTAGAGTTCTACCTGAACAGCATGATGATGCCCTACAAGGAAAGAGCTCTACTGACATTACTTCACATGAAATTCTTATGAATCAGCTAGGGAAATGTCTTCAGGAAACTAGGTTGGAAGAAAAATTCTCATCTCCAGATAAACTGCTCTCTGGACATGGTTTTCAGTGTTACAGCTTCAAAACTGAAGGAGTTGTTGGAGACT
>NW_008692882.1:67798-91094 GCF_000695815.1 Acanthisitta chloris | reverse complement strand
TTTCTTGTTATTTTTGGTTTGGTTTTTATATAGCGTGAAGGAATAATTTGATCTTAGTGCTTCAAAAATAGAGAAAAATCCTCAGAGTTCATGGATCATTTTACTCAGTCAGCTTTAATTGTACCAACAGAAGTAGAGATCAGGTACTAGGAGAAAAAACCCAAACTCAAACATAACAACAACCTAAAGATATTGAGATATATTCTTAGACTTGGGAAACTGTGAAGGTCTTTAAGAACAGATTTGGTCAAACATTAATCAGACATGACAAGAGTGAAGCTGAGCATAGGCACACACTGTGTGACTTCATAAAGTCCTTTCTAACATCTTCTCGTGTAGTGTTGTAACTTAAGATAAAGCTTACATTTGAAAAGCACCACACACATATTGCCTTCATGGAAAGGTTAACTTCTAAATGGCTGAACCAGAAGTGAGGTCTTTTTCTCCTAAGAGATTGGAAAATACTAAATTGATAATGATGTACTGAGTAATTCTTTCCACTGCACCATCAAATTACATGCTTGCATCTGTCAGCCATATGCCATTCCAGTCTTTCCTGTCTTGATTTCATTAATAGCACTGGGCCAAACCAGGCAGAATTCCTGTTTGTGTAGGCAGGTGACCTCTCTTATTAGTATCTTCTTGCTTTCTGTTTTAGTGAGTATAACCCCAATAATATGACATTTCAAAATCACATTCTTCATTAATGGATGCAATTTAGAGTTAGTTCCTAGATGGCAGAAATTAAAATGCCCTGATTATTTTCAGTTCCCTGCTTCTTGCACCTTACAGGGACCCCCTGTATGCTGTGTTCTTCCTGGGTTGCTTGTTCTGTACCTCACCCCGCACAGTGGGACTGCAAATCCTAGGAGGAGCTGTTGTAATACTGACAATGATCTCGTCTGACATGAATATGAACTCTATGCTTTGTCTGGAAATAATTATGCTAGTGAATTGATCCTCTACTGAAGTGATGGCTTGACCTCCCTACACTGAGTTATTCCCTTAGAAAACTCTGTGGGACACATGCAGGAGGCTGTTTTTGTAAGGCTGAATGACAGTTCAGAGATATGGGAAGTAATTGTTCTCTGGCAAAAAGAAAATCTCAGTAGGACAGATATGCTAATAGACCTTTGCTGCCTTAATGAAAAGGCACCTAAATGTGTGCTGCTGTGCCCAGAAAGCTTTTGGAAGATAAAGCCCAGGCTCTCTAATACAGCTAAGCAACTTGGATATATTGCAGTTTTGGGACTGGGGGTGGACGCTGTTCGCTTTGAAATGGTGAATAATTATCACTCCCCATTTTACCACCTTGCTAAGAAGGCACTGCAATGGGGGTTATTCTTAAGCTTCCTCCCAAATGTTTCTCAAGATTTTCTCTGTGCCCATGAATATAATCTGGAAACCCTCAGGCTGCCCATGAAAACCCTTGTGATTCAAGTGGGTAGTGCAGTAATTACCCCAATGGTAATTGCACTGCTGTGAGCCATTGGACGTGGACAGGCCAGGAATAGGTTTCTGGTTTTTAAACACTTGGAAAGTGCTGGGAAGAGGTAACAAGGACAAAAATTTTGATGTATACAAGAAGCAAAGTGGTGCACTGCTGCAAAAATAATGGTGCAATGAGAAAGCCTTTTATATTTATGATATCATTGAGAGGGCTAAGTCATGACACCCCAAGACACTCCTCCACAGGTGGAAGAAAAGGGTTTGGATCTACTGAAGTTCATTCATCCCAGAGGACTCTAAGTCAATGGCTTTATTTTCTTAGTTAAATTATTTTATTTACTGAAGGCATTGCTTTTTCCAAAATTTTGGTTTCCCTGTCCTGTCTTAATGTTCAGCATAGTTCTGTGGTTTTATAATCTCATCACATTAACTTCACAGGCATTGTGCCAGAATCTCTCACCATTGTTTTATTTAAAACAAATAAGATAATCAAGAACACAAAATGAAACATTTTACTGTCCAAAGAAAGGGGATGTTCAATCATTTCAAGACTTACCCAACTGATGTGGAGGTGAGCTGCTTTGCTTTAGGAGTATTTTTAGAAAAGACCCAGTCTCCACTTGTACTTAAAGCAATTTTTCACATCCTTTCTCAGTCCTCAGTTCCACCTCTGACAATGTCTTTTCCTGGCATCAAGTCTCTGGGTAAGAAAGATTTACAATCCTTTCCCAGAACCTAGTAGATATTTGGCCCTTCTGTCTAAGTCTTTATTTACATACAGACTACTTCTGATTTGGGAATCTTTATGCTTTTTGAGAAGGAATGGTATTTTTTCCATGTGTATTTCAATTTTATTTTTATCTCAGATTTTATTCATCTTTATCCAGGACTGTTTCATCAGGATGAAAATGTTGACTTTAAATTTCCATTCATTGCAGGAATTTACGTAAAGAAACCCACCCTTAACAGCAAATGTCACTTCCTTTGAAATTGTATTGCACCACTGTCGTTTACTTTGCAAAAGAAATAAAACTTCCAAAGGTAAATATAAAGGTTCTTCTGCTTGCAGCAGAACTGACAGATTTTGAAGTCTGATGTAATGTGCTCAATTCTATTTGAATCAGTTCCATTTCAGCATTTCTACTTACTATGACAAAACTGACAAAAAATTATTTATTTGATTCTTGAGAAGGTAGACATAATCCTTTTCTCCTCCTTAAACTGACAGACAAAGAACTGCATCTACACGGAGGTCTCCTTTCTGTTCCAGAACAGAATATGCAGGATAGCGTGTAAAGCCTACCCTGAGATTAGTCAGGCTGCCTCTGGGGTGGGAAAAGATTGGACTGAAGTGGCTTCTTCAGTTCTTGAGCTGGGGGGAAAACATAATAACAACAAAAAAACCCAAACAATATAATGCGAGGTATATATTTGTATATGTGCAAAGCAGTACCTCTGGCAGCAAGATAATTCCCTTGGATTCCCTGCCCATAAGGTTAGTAAGAGGCTTTAAGTGTCTGTCTTGCTGTCTTGGCATAAATCTCTGAACTCTGTTTTAGATATGAGCCCCGAGCCTTTGAGAGGTCTAGATGTTCTTCTGTGCTGCATGGAATAGGGAAGGAACAGATTTTCTCAGAGCAAGTTGCTCATGGTAGTAGAACAAGCAAATGGAGTGATGTCTTGCCTACATGTGGAATTATATTATTTGCATATATTGGCATATGTTGGAAGAGGATAAATCACTTTTACTCAGGCTAGTGTAACCTGTACAAGTGCCTATAGCATTACAATTTAGGAATGAACCAGTAACTGATACTATTTCTGAGCTACCTCAGAAAGTATGGATTTTCTGCATGACTTAGCTAGAGTATTTGTACAAGTACTGTGTAAAAGGGCCTTTCATCATGTACAAGTAAATGTCAGGTTAAATCGTATAAGAACTACAAAAAGTTCAACACTCTTAATGGCCCCGTATGCTCATAAACTGAGCTATGCTAATTGGGTGGAGTTTCCTAAGAGCAGAGAACAGTAGAGCTGGAAAGAATCTCAGCTGGGCTAGTATTGAATCAATGTCCAAGAGGCTTGAATTGGCACTGAGATAACTGTGTATGAAATAAGGGAAAGATTCCTAGCATCCTCTAATGGGATGAGAGAAGATTGTAGCATCCCCACACAGAATCTAGGCTGGCTATTTTTAGTTTTTTAAGGAGAAATGATTACATTTTATTGGGATTATATTTGTCACAGCTTATATCCGGAGACAATATGTATTTCTTTACTTCAGCTATCTAGTGTGGAGTTGGTGGTGTGTGATCTTTCGCTTGAGGTTTACCTGGTTATCTTGGACTGAATCCATCTTGCTGCCCTTTCTTCCTTTTATGACAGTTCCTGTATTATTGTTTCATTGCAAAGTAACCAACAGAAATACTAATAACAAACAGACTCCAGTCTCCATCACAGTCAGGATTTCAGCTGAATCAAATCTGTCACCAAAACCACTGGAGAGTGTAAATCAGAAAAACACACTTTCATTCATCCACAGCCTCTCACTGGCTTTGAAGAAGTTGCACATTTCATGAATGGGATTTCTAGAGGATTGTGGAGGGTGGCAGGGATGCTAGACAGCTCTTTTGAATCAATAGATTATGTAATGCTCATCTGTAACAAAAGGAAATGCATTTCAGACTGTGGAAACTGGTGATCCCTTGTGTTTTTACATACCAGTGACTTACTCTTCACAGCTGCATAGCTGTCTCCTGGAGTGGGTGAGAGCCCTTCCCTGGCCACACAAGCTTTGGACACACAACACGTGTTATGCAGCACAAAGCCTCAGTTAAACCTTTTTCCACTTTGGAAGTTGATAGAAAAAGGCAAGCCAGAAACGCATTTGTATAGGTGAGTAGGCTGCACACTATCTGTAGGTCACTGTAGAGTTCTTCTATACATACTACTTTAAATGCAGTAGAAAATTGAAAACTTAGTTCATTAAACAGATACTGATTCTAGAAGCATGACTTCCTCGTACTTCATATCTATAAATACTGGAATATTCCTGAAATTTACTACAGCTTTTCTAGCATTTGTACAGGGAACACCAATGAAAAAAAAAAAAAAAGCTCTTATTTCATATTCCCATACCTTCCTCTGCACTGGGGAAGCTGCAGATGATGTTGTAATGGAGAAAAGGGGGGGATTTCAGGCAGAGCATTACATGAGTGAAGCACTGCTGCCCTTAGACCAGAGAAAGACCAAAGTGTTTGAGCAACAGGTACTAAGGCAGGAAGGTAAGAGAAAAATATGTGGGATGGAAATTGCAACAGTGGTGTGAAATTTGAGTACATATTTATGGGAATGAAAGAATTTTAATCATCTTCTTCCTGCATCCATTCCCCTCCTTCCATCTCCCCTCACTATTTTCTTTCTTGGAAAAGTCCTGTCTTCTCCCTTAACCTCAAAGTAGCATGTTCGTGTGCAAACTGGCCTGGCAAGGGTCCCTGGAATATCTTAGGTTTAGAACTGTGGCTTTGAGGTTTTGGTATGGTGCTATTTGATAGGGCCATGGTAACAGCTTAACAGTGTAGATTAACTCATCCTCATTCCCAGGAACAGTCTCAAGCATTATCTGATTAATAGGGACAGAGGGCACCACTATTCACTTTCTGAGGCTCTGCTGGGTGTTCCTGGGGAGCTGCAGTGAAATGACAGAAGCTCTACTGATATTTAGCTACTGAAAGTCAGATCATTAATTGCCAAGAGGAAAGCAGAGTGAAAGAATTCTCTCTTAGATTTCAAGACATCCCTCTATTAAAATCTCTTGATCCTTTTCATGCATGTGTGTGTAGAGATGGCATTCAAATACATGATGCTTCCTTCTGGAAAAAGCTGTCAGTTGTGGTAAACAGTATTTATTCTGAAATCCAGATAAACTGCTGTTCTGGATGTGTAGTTCAGATGTATCTGAATTAATCTAGAAGTGAGGTGCCAAACATCTTATTATGGCAATAGAAAAAAAAGACTACAGATTAGACTAAGGGTCTTGCTTATTATCCTAGCTACTACTGTGGCCATAAATGGAGGCATGTGGAAAAGTGAAAATAGTAGAGACATGGGTAACCCTGCACATTCTGTCAGCTACAGCTATTATTGTCTTAGGGGATGTTGTAAAATGAGGCTTATCCTTTTGTTTGCTCTGAACCTGGTTCCAAATGGCTTTCTTTAATGCTTCATTTGTTTTATTGGCAAAGAGGTCAAACAAGTGATCACTTTTTAACCTATTCATGAGTTTCATGATTTTGTACACCTCTACCATAAGCCTCTTTTGTCATTTCCTTTTGGGGCTGAACAGTCCAATCCTGTAACCTTATTCTTTGTTGCTTCCCACCTCTGAATCTGTTCCAGACTCCCACAAGAGATGAAGAAACTGCATGTAACATTCAGGATCCAAATGGTATCATGTAGGTCTCATTTTCTTCTCTGCTTATCACCCAATGTGCCTAAACTTTAAGGTTTTAAGCACTGCAAAGAATTGAGCTTGTATGTTCAAGGAGCTTCCTGTTACATTTATATAGATATATATTATGTCCCTATTTCTGTCATAGTCTCAAGATGCCACTTCTGAGTGGTAATGGTCAGCAAAATTGTAAGGGCCATCATTTATATGTGAAGCTGGAATTGTGCTTTTTCTGCTGTGCATCCTGTATTGCCACCTACACTGAATTTCTTTAGCTCCTTTATTGTCCAATCAGCTCCCTGGACCTGCTGTTTTTCTGTTGACCCTCATTCTTAATAGCTTTATGTTTACAAAATAAGAAAACTTCTCACTGCATTGCTCAACCTCTCTCAGGTACTTTGTCAGGATGAGAACCAGCATGAGTTCAGGCAGAACCACTAGTCAGCAAGAAATGACCATTTACTTGCAACTTTGTTTCTACTCCTTTCAACTGATTGTCTACACTAACACGTTCCTCTTTTATGCTGTAGTTGCTTGTTTCTACCACTTTAATAAGGTATCCTTTTGGAAATCAAAGTAGGTAGTTTCAGCTTCATGAGTCTTATCCATAGAGTTTCTTGTCCCCTTCAAAACACAGTTTTGCAGAGCATAACTTTTCTTAAAAGTCATATTGGCTCCTGAAGTTGATCATTCATATGCCTATTAATTCTGGTTTTTTTTATTTGAAGTTGCCACTTACTTGCCAACAACAGGTCAAGAGGTCTGGAGTTCTCTTGAAACTGTTCATTAAAAATTAACATTACCTTTTTTGTGTTCCTCAGATACTGATGCAATGAGAGTCTGCACAGTATCCCTGATAATTCAGTTATTTCATCCTTGAGTTCCTTTAGAGCTCCTGGGTGAATACCATCTGGTCTTGGCAATTTGTTAAGTTCATTTTGTCAATTTGTTTTGTAACTTATTCTACAGTTACTTCAGTTTCAGACAGCTCCTCTGAGTCACTTCTTTTTTAAAAAAAAAAATCCCTCAAACGACCCCCATCATTTTTATTTTTTTTTGTTCTGATACAGGAATCTTCCCATCTTCTCCCAGAATCAACAGCTATGCAAGAAATAAGATATCCTCTCTTCATAAGTTTCTGTGCTTACATTATGATCAATGGACTCTGCAGTCAGTCTACATTGTTGTAGATGTATTACTGATATCTTTTATCAATTGTACCTCAAAGTATTTTCATCTGCCTCACTGTATGTTTAGGTTTTAGTCTGTAGGAGTTCATGATCTTTTTTATTCTGTTCCGTTTGGACACACACCTTCAACTTTCTGAGGGCTGCCTCTGTTAATGTACTGTGCAGCAATATTGAACTCTTATTGCTCCCCTTTTCAAGGATTCTCAGTGGATGGTATTTATTGGCCCCATGCTTTCAATGTGGTGACTTTACATAGCTTTGTGTGTGTGGATGTGATTCTTTACCTTACCAAGTTTTTCTTTAATTTTACAAAGACTACTGACTCTATGCAAGTAATTCTTCTGTTGTGAGGAAGAGGTTTTACATTTTTTTTTAGCTGTGGGTGATTGGGTCAAGGATTCCTTGCTGTTTTATCTTGAAGCTTGCTCTATATATCAGCTATAGTTATGGACCCACTTAGGTCCTTTCTGTGCTCACTGAATACTGTGCAAAAATGCTGAACAACACCCATTTCTGTATACACATGTTTTACATATCTATGAAACATATACATGAATGAAAAGGAATTTATGTTGTGTTCTGAATCAGTAGCAGCACATGAGATGAATTGGCTAATTCTGGATAATTTCAATGACTTCATATAATAGAGTTCCTGGTAAGCTTGTTCCATAACCTTTTCATTTTTTTCCTGTAAGTTTCTCTCATTGGATGGCAGTGACTGTAATGAACAGTTCAGATAGCTCATAGTTGCTAAGCACCAAACAGGCCTTCAATAAAAAGGAAAAGATAAGTGTGCAAATTTAAAAACACACAATAAATTATTTTAATCCCTAACTGCACCATTTGATTTGAAATTGCTTGATTTTGTCATTCTAAAATGGGCAATTAAGAACAGTAGTGGTTTAACCTGAGCGTTGCTTCTTCTGGCTGTATATGGCACGTCGTGGATCATATCTTTACAGGGATCTTAACATAAAGCTAAGGTGACTCAGTAAGGCTTCCTCCTTATAAATCAACAATTTTATCTGTTACTAAGGAACACAAGCAGTATTATCCCCTGGTAGCAGCTCTCTGCATGTGGGCATCCTGAAGTATTGACATCTATTTGAACTGTAAGGGTCCTGTGCACTTGCATTTTTAAGGCTGATTAAAACACTGGAGAGCTGCATCCTAGTTTTAAATGTTATTGTTAAAGGCAATTAAACCCCTCTCATTTTATGCCTCCTTTCTAATTCTCTGAGTCCAGCTGAATTGTGGGCACATCCTTGTGTACTACACATATATCCCTGTCTTCATGTGAAAGATGAGAAAAATGCCTAGTAACGAGGTGGGTAAAGGAAGACATGCTGTTACATTCTTAGCACTGGCAGGCTTTACATCTAATTCTTTGATCCTACTGGCCTATTGCAGTGAGCTTTGTGTCCTGTCTGTGCACTAAAAGTGGTCAGAATGCATCACAAAAGAAGTGGGGTTTCAAAATCCCCCGTTGCTCTGGGGCAGGTTTTTTTTTTTTTTTTTTTTTTTTTTTTTGATTCTGTTGAAATGCTTAATCACAGGAGGGTCAAAACACAATTTAGTTGTGATAAGGTTGAGGCATTTCAGCTCAATTTTATCCAGAAATCTCTTCTCTTAAACTCAATGCTATAAGTTCTATTTTAGTGTTTGAACCAGCTTTTAATGCTGTGCTGTGTCGTGACCAGAATAGTAGGCAGGGTGTCACGCAGAGGACACCCGCTGCGGGCACCCCTCTGAGAGCAGTGCCAAACCAAAGCAAATATGCCTGAGTCCCTCCAGCTACTGCTGTCATCTGGGAAGAAGGAATATGATTGTTCCCTGTAAATACATCTTGACACAATATGACCAGCACTTCCACATACATATAATGTGTTATATAATACAGTGTGTATAGACATTCATAGAAAACTTTGCAATCACAGTCGTATTTTCTTTTCCTTGATCAGATGTTGATTTACAAGAACATTCTGATCTCTTTCAGTGGTGGTAGAATCATAGCTTAACATTTCTTCTGAGCTCTAATTTTAATACCAGCATAAATGCTATTGCACGTAATAGTTTATTTTTCAGTGCTGTTGTTTAATTTTGTGTCGCATGCCTTAATGGCTTGCAATTGTTGATGGACCAGTGAGAAACTGTGATGTTATTTTCAGCCTCTAGAATAAGACTTTTAGTGAAGTAAAATTTGCCTGCTCATTTGTAAGATGCACTACATATGGTGAAATAGGATTTATTTTGCCTGAACTTTGATACTAGTCTAGGCAAGTTGGTTTGGACATCTGTAGTTGATGCAAAGAGGGAAGTACTTTCAATTCTTGAGCCCTCCCATGTGCTGGGGCTGCATCCATTTGGATGTGACAGATTGTCCTGTGGAACAGGCTTTGTTTTTTTCCATTGACCACATGTGCAGCTCATAAATGGCTTTAAGATGGGAGCATAAAATTAGGGTCATAGTTGAAGGATTAGGGCTTCAGCAAACCTCTGATAGGATTAGTCTGTGCAGGTAGGTCAAGAGACCTCTGCTTCTTTCATTTTCTAGCCAAGCCATACTATTTGCTGAAGTGTGAGGTAATGTGATGCCATATTTTTCCTTTTGATCTGTGCAAAACCAGTGTTGTCCACTGCTCTCAGTGTATAATCCACAACAGATTTTCTTACAAGCTGCATCTTGTTGTGTCAGCAACACACAAACAGTAATTATTTGCTGAATATAAAGTGTCTCCCATGTTAATAAGCCTGGCTTCTTTACACACATCTCATCTGAGCTTTCCTGATGCATGACTGCATTATTTTTCTGTTCCTAGAATGCTAAACTGCTTCTGGAAGAAGGTTCTTCTCTCCAAATTAGTGGTATTTCTGAGGCAGTAACTTAAGGTTTGAACATGTAATTACTATGATTACTAGGGAAAACTTCTCTTCCTTACAAAGCAAAGGGACTGCAAGTGTTCAGAGTCTGATGGAAAATCATGGGAGTCATTCCAAACCTTCCAAACTGAAGCAATCTCTCAAAACTTGGACTAGTGTGTTAAATATATTGACTAGAGGTTGACTCGTGGGAAAAGAGGTCAAAGACACTTCATGCCATCTTGGAGGCACTCTGGAGGTAAAAACAAAAGGCATCCGAGGAAGTCACAGTCCTGCCTTGATTGTCTGCCATATAAGCTTCCCATACAAACACATTTTGCTATTGAATGACACTGCAATGTTAGCACCTGATAGTTTGCTTCTACAATTATACTTTGTCTCCTCTCACTATAGTCCTGGAGTTATTTAATGGTTAAATCATTGCTTTATAACTGTTGTTAAATTGCAGCAAATAAGCTTTGACATTGAAAAGGGAGGAGACAGGCTATATCTAACAGTCTTGTCATTTACACCTGGTTATGCAGAAATGTGAAAACATTTTCAGCCCCTTCCCAGCAGGGATTTCAGTGCTCAAAGTGATTCCTGCTTCCCTCTTGATGTAGCATTAATGCATCCTTTAGGAAGGACTGTGAACATCTGAAGGGTGAACATATTCCTTCTCCAGCAATGAAAATGTAATGTCCTCCAGCACCTGCCATCTCGGGATTATTGCTTGCTGTGGCTTGAAGTGGTAACAGAAGTAAGTAGTCATTAGCATAAAATGCTTGCTGCTTTTTGTTTGTATGTTTCCCCCTCCTTCTTCATTTCAGTAATGCCAGCTGTGGAACAAATGGTCATTTTCAAGTAGTTCTGTTAGTTTGAGGCTGGTATGTCTGACTGCACTGCCAATGAGGTTAAAAACCCAACAAAACCCAGGACACAGTGTCTGTAGTCTCTACATGCATGCAGCCATCTCCAAAATGAGGGAAATTAACTGGTGAGAAACCTCAAAAGCAGAAATCTGAGTGTAAAAATGGTGTGTGTTAAATTACTGTGCAGCAGATGATATCATTTCATACACAAGTGCTGTCTGCAAGGCATGTCTAGCTAGTAGGATGATTTTTTAACCAAGTAGCTCTTAATTACATAGAAGAAATTGCTGAGAAATTATTACTATTGAGTTCCTGAAAGAGGCATTTTCAGTTGCAAGTGATAATTATGAAACATAATTATACTTAATTTAATTGACATGTAAATTAAATTGTGTTTCAGTTGCAACTCAAGTCACTCTTTCAAGATTATTACTAAGTGGGAAGAATGAGTCAGACCCAAAACCAGAGTAGACTTTATGAACTGACAAGAAAATTCTAAATTGTATTTCAAACTTTCAATTTTAACTAAATAATTGGTGTCACAAGTGCAACACAGTCGAGAAGACAGAAAAGTTTTAGTGGTAAAGACCTTTAATTTTCCATATACTACTTTTTATATTAGATATTAATAAAATCTGGCCTGTTTAGTTACTTTTCATGAGTTAATTCCTGTCAAATTTAGAGGGTCTTGCTTGAAAAGGGTTTGGCTGGTCTGAGTCCAGATACAGTATACAGCTATCTGAGTTCACGGAACACCCAGCCACAGAATAACTTTTACATCAGCATCTAAGAACACATTGTATTTAATATTCATACTGGAAATATGCAGTCTGAGACAAATGAAGAGGGAGGGAAGCAATATGCTTTTAGAGTTTCAGGCTCCTTCTCGATCACTCTAATGAAACAAGAAACGCCAGTCTTCTGGATTTAGAGCCTAATGGGAACATTTCCAGCCTAAGTGTAGAAGAAATATATCCCCATCAGCCTGGTAACTTTCTTTTTTTTTGCCAGATGTCTTTTAAATTAGGAACTAAAATAGCTTCTTTCCTCCTTCTGCCTACAGTTACCTATTGAAGCAGCCTGGTACATGAGTTTGTTTCCCATGTTTGCCTCCATAAGGGGATTGCTCACCACAGACATAATATATTAACACTGTTGCACTCAGTGTGGCTGGTTGTTGCCACTGTGCTCCATGGCAGTGCAATGGTCCTCCTGGCAAACTACTGCCTGGCCTGTAAAAACAGCTCCAGAGCTATTTGCTCCAAGTCAATGTAATGAAGTTGTACAGAGGATCTGATTGCTACCAGGCTATTTGCTTATTAGGAATTTTTTTCTTGCAAAACTTAAAATCATTAAGGTTGGAAAAAGACCTTTGAGATCACTGAGTCCAATCATTAACCCAGCACTGCCAAGTTCACCACTAAACCATGTCCACAAGTGCCACATCCACACACCTGTTGAACAGTTGCAGGGACAGTGATTCCGCCACTTTCTGGGACAGCTTGTTCCAATATTTGTCCACTGCTTCACTGAAGAAATTGTATATAATATCCAATCTAAACCTCCCCTGGTGCAACCTGAGACCATTTCCTCTTATCCTATCACTTGTTACCTGGCAGAAGACACTGCCCCTCACCTCACTACAACCTTCTTTCAGGGAATCAGATTTCACCTTGTAGGTCACAGCACTTGCATGTATGCTTTGACCAGCTTAGAGTCCCCATTAAATAACAGCTGTTCATGGTCCTGCAAAACCTGGCAGAGCTACTCTGTGACAAAGGCAAGAGGACCTGAAAGCCATGGAAAATAACTCTGTACAGAGAGAGACACACAGGTGTTCTAGCTGTTACTGGTTATAGTCATGAACTGGTGGAGTGCAGATTATTGATTTCAAACAACAGCCTTGATGTTGCCTAATGCAGCAGCCTGCTCTCTGATTTTCATGACCAAAAACTTGTAAAAGTTGCCACAGCTGAGCTCTGATATCGAGTTTACAGGGGGTGGGAGCCCAGACAAAAAGAATTGGTTTTAAGAAATTTGCAGGGGAAAAAAATGATCATTAAGTTAGTTTTTTCAGTAATGCTTTGCAGTTGGCTTATTTACACTATTTATAATGACACAATGCTTATTACCTTTTTAGCTTCTTAGGGAAGAGGGCAACTTGAGGTTTGGGGTTTTTTTTGCATATTAAACTCTTATTTTTCCTGGTTCAACTTCCTTTATTGGTGCAATACATATATGGTATATATAACTAGGGTACTGTATAAGAATAATAACTGAATGTCCTTGAGTTTCACTTCTGGACAATAGGTACTGCAAGCATTCTGTTGTGTTATTTTCTGTCCTTACTAAATTATGCACCATTTAATGTAATTTTAAACAAGTTCTTTTCAAGTACATATTTCAAATTAATTAGAAAATAAACACCTACATCATCTCAATATGAAAGAAAACCCCTGAAATATGGGGAGGAATTAGAACACTTTAATGAGGAACTCTGCAAAGCTGCTTCTGTGGCTCAAGATTTTTCTCCTGGATGGCTCAGTATGTACAGAGTCAGAATTCTTTCATCTGGCAAGCACTTGCTTCTAATCTATTAATGAGAGGCAGTGTTCAGCTCCTCTCATATTTGAGCTTTCTAGATCCTGTGTTCCCATACTAACGTTTTTCCTAATTGGAAGCAATCTGGAAGTTTGCTGGGATTAGCACTAGGACTGTGAGTCCCTGAGTTGACTTGTTTTGGAGCTAAGGTTCAGCACAAATTGAGCCTTTCTGTTCACCAGTGCAGATAATATTTGTGTTTTCTGTGCAAGATGTCTGTCTGAGTTGGATTTCTGTTCCCTCCCTCTTAAGCATTGTCTCTTTGTAACTCTTATACCAAATGCTATAGAGAAACTTATTTGCCCAAAGGCTAGCTAAAGTTGTGAGTTGACTTTGTCTTGACTAGTTAAGGTCAAGAGGTAGACAGCTGGTGAAATCGTGACCCAGATAAGGGTTGTTTTGCTATTAACATTGAGACACAACTGTTTCTTTCACCAAGCTTTAGCACAAGAAGTGCTACCTGTGTAAGGGATGGGGTACAGATGAGTGTGTTGAGATGTACTACCTACTGGTAACAAGCAATATAATCAGCCCAACAGTCAATATTTACAGCTGTCCTACTGAACTGGCTAAAATCATATCTAGGGTCAGGAGGGATTGGGTTTGGGTTTTTTTAGGGGTTTCCCCAACAGTTTCATATAACAAGTCTAATTTCTCTGTAAGTTTACTTCAGTTGGTACATACAGGCTCAGTGGTCTTCATTTTGCAGTATCTCCACTTTATTTTATTTTTTTTCTATTAAGCCCATCACAGACAAAATTAATACATGTATGGCTTGGGTAGTCCTATATGCTATATTAAACTGTTCCTCTTTGCTAGAAATTTTCAGGCTTGGTCCTTCAGTGTAAAAAGCCAAAGCAATTGGAAGAGCTTCAACTTCTGCCTAGTCCACTGTGCCACTGAAACAGATGTTTAATTTTCCTCCACAGAAATGTTTTTGTAAGATAGGCTGATCCTTAATGCCCCTTCTCTCAGAGGAAAAGGCACCTCCTGGCATCAGGCTGATGGAGAATGTGTCTGCAATGGAGCATTTCTGCACAAGCATGTCTTGCTTCCTTCTTTGGAAGTCCAAAAGCAAAGCCAGACCTCTTGTATTGCAGCCCCTAGAGTGATATTTTCTTCTTTCTGTACTGCACAACACATCTATTTGGTTTCCCTTTGTCCAGTCCAATAATAATTCAGAAAAATATCAAGTTCCTAAAAGCTAATGTTGTTACAATTGGATAAACTGAAATCCATTTGTTGTTTTTGGAGAGACTTGTTTAAAGCTAAACAACTCCTTTTGCAGCCAGGAAGAATGTGAAGCATGTCCTTTGTTTCTCTTCACTTTACAGGGAAGATATTGAGATAGAAAAACATTTGTAAGCAATTCCAGAAAATTGGTATTTCTGTTCCTCTAAACTACCCCATTCTCCTCCTACCTTTCTAGATAAACAGAAGAAAAATGTGTTCAAATAAGATGGTTAAATATAATAATGGAGTAGCTGTGTGGTTTTGGAAATGTGTGCATTGTAACTGATAGAAGTGATACTAGATGAACAGCACTGTGATGATAACAACATATTTATCACACTTTTGCTAAACTTCTTCACTATTTATGATGCTCTTTGTGATCTGTGTGCAGAAACCATTTTCTTTCTAAGACTACATGCACTTGTATAGATCAAGGCCATCTAAGCAGCCTGTCATACGTTCAAATAACTCCTAGTTTGCAGTAAAGTTAGAGCTTTATGTAGATGTACTGCAAGTATTCAAATGGCTACTTAAGTGTCTATATACAAGTTTGACTTACTCCAGCAGTACAGAAACTTTTGCAGTACTCCTAGGCACATGCTGCTTTGCCATTACACTTCCTGATGGGTTGAGATTCACAGCAGAATTTCAAACCTACTTAGCTAAACCCTGTTGCCATGTCTCCTGACATTTTCTACTGCTGATTGTAAACTCTCCAAGTATGGGCTGGATAGCTGTGTCAGTAATAGAAGCCTAAACGGCTGGTGTAGCTTCAGACCAGCTGTATATTCAGGACATAGAGATTCCCTTTTCATGGTCTTTTTCTGATTCTAAAAAGTGCATTGCCTTGAGAGAGCTGGGTGCTAACATGCTGTAGGCATATGCTTTTTTAAGGATTTATGGTGATATTTTTGTTGCAGTTCTCACTGTAGCAAAACACCCAGAAATGAACACTACACAAATATGCAAGATCTTGCTACCCTTGTACACTGCTTTTATCTTAGATTTTATGGTTTCTGTTGAAATTTTTTTAAAAAAATTAAAAAAAAAAAAAGAAAGAGAGAGATAAGCAGTGCAGAAGAATTGCAATCTGTTGAAAAAGCCGCTACCCATTTTCTGTGCAATATTGTCAGGTACTACCAAGGGATTTATCTATATATCATCAACCAAAACTTGAATGTGGTAGAACTCTGCATCTGCTCAAGAAGAGCAATCTGGGGGGTGGAATCCTGTTTTTAAAAATAACTGGTTTATGTTTGAACTAACCCAAAAAGAGGCTGGATATTACTACTGTGTTACAACAGCAGTAACAATGCTGAGGACTCTTGCAAGAGAAGTTCTCTTAGTTGCTGTGCGTAGTATAAGGTCTTTCTTCTACATTAGAACTACCATAGAGCACAGATTACATTCAGTTAAACTAAGGAGCTGTTTAGCCCTCCCAACACCTCCAAGAGTATGGAGAAGAAGAGATGGCTGTTTTCACACTCTACTTAGAAAAGAAGTTGGAACTAATGTATATTAATGCTAAAGAATCTGGCTAATATGCATCACAAATTTGTTTTCTATAGACAACTACACAAAGGACTATTCCTAATGAAACCAATATGTAATCCTTAACAAATACTGAGGTGGATAGAAAAAGACTGGGAACACAGCAGGCTGGTAATGATATCCTTCAGATAAATGATTCACACACCAAGCCTTTAGCTATAATCTCACCCATACAGTACAGAGGGGAAAGAACAGAAATAAGTTGTGTTTTGCATCACTTGGCATCTCAGTATAATCAAAGCCCCAGATCCAGGTGAGTATGCTGTTGAATTGTAAAATGCTCTTATCCTTTCCTAAAAACATCCATTCACATGTATCCACTTTGTAGCCCTAGTTCTGCTGCTTGAGCTTGCTGCCAAGCTACAGGGAAAATCAAAAGCTCAGTTCAAGTCAGATATGATCATAAATGGCAGTGATGCTGGGATTTCTGTGAAACTAGCAACAATGTGATTTGAAGGAAAGTCTGAATTTGATCAGTGCTGCTGAGTGGTAAAACTTTCAAACTACTTGAGTCCCAAATAAGAGGTGGGGTCAGAATTTTCAAAATCGTGATGCTGTGCAGTCAGGAAGGTAGATTCTAATTTGGGACTTTTGGAGCACCTGAGAAGCCTGGTTTCCTTCCATCAGTCTTTACTCACATTGACTGTGGTGTTTTGTTCTGAATGTGTGTTAAGGATCCTTTATGTGTTGGTATGTGAAATGAATACAACTGTCTCAGTTCTAGGTGAAAAGGAGCTCTTTCGGTATGTTTTAGTTTTCAATATGCTTCATGAAATTTAAGCATCGATTTAATGTCTTTATTTTTGTAACCTCTTTCTGATCAGAAGTTTGACTCTGAGTGGCCCACTTCAATTTAATTCTGCTCTACTTTGTACAAGTGGTAGTTGTACAACTTGTACTACCTTGCACAACTGTATGCCAGCCCATGAAGTTGAAACTGTTGGTTCAATGACCCAACCTTGACATTAGTTGCTCAGTTTACTGACAAGTTAGTAAAGCATATCTGACAAATGTATCTATTCAGCATGTTTACCTTGAGGAGGATTAGGGACAGAAGTTGTATACTATTATTTGGTTTGTTGATGTTCAACTCTTGTGTTTTACCCCTACTGCAGTTTTTCACTGACTTTTTCTCCTGACAACCATGTGTAATGGCCAGTAACCCTCTCATAATTGCAGAGCTAATCTTAATATCTTGCAAATTTGGGGGGATTTGTATGAACCTTAGGTTTTCCAGATACCATTTTTTCCCCTAAGCTTGCGACTTATGGTATGTACCTTGTAAGTGAAGAACCAAGAAGTAGAAGGAGATACCACAATTGGGATGTGGGGAGGACAACACACCTTAGCATTGAAGTGACCTTAGAACTTGACTGTATATTCTTTCTCTGTTTAAATTGGCACAAGGCATTCAAAATAGTAATACAGTCATGCTCCAATCAGAAGTGGTTCAGGTCCTAGATATGCATAATCTGTCACAGGACCATTGCTAAGTAACTTAATTCCTGTATGAGTGCAACTTTATACCAATCCCCATGCTGCTTCTTCAGCCTGGAAAGCCTCAGCTGTGGTGACTTGGGCTTCAGAAGATGGTTTCTGCTTCTGGAATTAAGCACTGCCACCAAGCCCAAGCAGGAGAAACTCCCTCACAGGAAACTTGAGTCTTGCCAATTGCCCTCAGCCTTTTCAGTCCTTCAAAGAATGGTTTAGGTTCTTGGTATCTTGCTGTAAGTCTGATTCTCTCCCTATTTTTAATAGCCAGAAATACAAAGGTGTTTTCCCCACTATAGGACACCTAAGGAAACTTGCCCTTCTTGCCCTGTAGCCCCACAGAGAGAAGCAGTGATTAGCACTCTCAAACCTTTTCTGACCCAAAGTGCACTCCCAGAAATACCTGGGGTACTCACAAGTAACCACAATGCACCCTGCAGTTTTTCACTAATCTCTCTCTCATTGTATATGTTCAGAAAGTCTTGTCCTTTCCTTTGAAATGCAAAAGGTCATTAAACTGTACCAACACTAGTCCTCAATACCAAACCCTGTAGGCCCTGCAGAGTTCAGTACTTTTAGGTAGAGAAGGTAAAATTCAATTTTGCTACCACAAGGAAATGGGGCAGGGACCAGGCTGCTGCTGCTGTAGGAAGAGAATGGGGAGGCAGGGAGTTGGAGAACAGAGATTGAAAGTGACTGTGGGAGGTCCTGGGAGATTAAGCCCTACTGCTTCTTCCAAGGATGACTGAGGGAAGGGGAGAGTTTAATGCTGCTACAGCCCCCAGCAACAGCTTATTCCACAAGCCCTGAGCCTTTCCTTGGCAATAGGGGTGATGTCAGCCCCACCACCTAGGGCTATTGCAATAAGGCAGGCAGTAAATGATAGCCTGCTTTGCCACTGCAGCCTGTTGTCTGGAGATCTGTCCTCTTTTGATGACCAGACATATGATGTCCCCCTGCCCACAGAGCCATTTTGCAGCAGATGGAGCAGAGCTCAACTCCAGCCATGCCTGAACAGCCTGGGATCTGCTCAGATCTGCAAAAGTTGCACAATTTGAACATGAGTCCTGGAAAAAGTGTGTCCAACAGATAAACAGGTTTGTGCTCAGTCTCAACCCTTTCTTTTTCTTTTTTTTTTTCCTTTTCAAGAGTGTTTCTCAAGAATCAGATTAATCTTTTTGTTGATTAATCAATTCACCAGATTCCATCCCCTAGCAGCTGTGGTGTGTTTTGAAACTTGCATTAATTCTTAGGACTTTTGTCATAGGATGTCCCTGGGGTAGACAAAACTGGGGAACTTCTGATTCTCTGCTGTGGTGGAAGTATTTCCAATGAATGGTCTATTTGTTTATTGCCAAAGATTCTCTCTTCTTGTCTTCTCCCAAACTTGGAGTGCAGCCATGCTCAAGGCCAGATGTCTGAGTGTGCAGACCTACTTTCAATTCCAACAGCAGTCAGTACCCAGGTTCATTAATAATTCAGGTTTTTACTTCTGTGAGGAAATCAAGAGTTTTTACTCACTAATCTTGAAAAGGTGTTTTACTCAGTCTTACCTGGCTTTTTTCATACTCTGCTAGGTGGCAATACAGTCTCTGGTTGTGTTCTGAAGGTTTTTTATTCTGTAGTTTTCACTTTGAGTTCCCTTTTAATAATGTATTAAGCAATGTGATCATCCCTATTGAGTGTCTGCTTTTTTGTTCACCTCCTCCCTTGAGACACAAATGTGTTTAGGATACTTCTTATTTCAGAAGGATGCATCCTGTTCTGCTCTGGAGGAAAAAGTTCTCTTACATTTTAGGGGGGTATTTTAGGTTTACTTGAATTACCATGTGATTGTGCTATAGAAGACCAAGTTCAAGATGCACCTTCTATTTGACTTGGGAGCAGGACATTATTTTTTATTACTTTTCGCAAGTTCATTTCAGAATAAATGTGTTCCCCAATTTCAGATTGTCTCTTCATGAAGTTTAACATGTGAGCTTTATAAAGGTAAAAGCCAGATTTTCTGCAGTGACATGCCTTACCTTTAATAATTTATAAAGTCTTGTCCTGAAGTTTTGGCTTTCTTTGACCCTCTTTGCTTTTATTTAAGCTGAGTTTAAATAGAAAAAAAATGAAAAAACTAGGAGCCCAAGAAGAATTAGTTTTCCAAGGTAAGCATACTGTCCAGATGTACAAAATGTTGGATATTATTTCATTGCAGGCTCACAGTCAGCTGATCTAACACAGGATGACATATTGGCACTTCTTTCTCACTGACATCTTGTTCCCAAGAATCCGATTTCTTTCATTTTAAATAGTCTCTGACATGGTCACTGAGAAAATTCTAAAAGCTGAATGTTGTTGGTATAGTAATGGCACTGGGATGCTATGTCCACTGGCATTTTCAGGAGCCTGAGAGAATGCAAAGGTATGAGGGATCCGTTCATCACAGTGCCCTGTCACCCTGTTCTAAGTGCCAGTCTCCTAATGTGCTGCTTCTCTGTGCGTCTGGAAAAGGCCTGGCAGGGAAAACTCTGCCCTACTGCAAGGATGGCTGACTGTGGCAGTGTTACAGAAATGCTTTTCCTAATCATCAGAGAAGACAGTGAGTATTCCACACTTGGAAACAATCAGATCTTTCTCCTATCCCATCATTTCTAGTTGATATCCCACCCTTAAAGCAGAAGATTTTGCTGTCTGTTTGAAATGAATAAGCTTTCTCTATGGAATGACATTCACTTGTGCAATTTCTATTACTCCAGTCTGCAAGGTCATCCATTTCTTCCAATACAGTTGTCTAACCCTATTACATCTCCATAATACCTCCCAACTTCACAAGATCAGCAAACTTCACCAGCATGCATGCTCCAAATGCTAACAAGAACATTATGTAAGATGAGACCAAAAGACCAGTTGCTGAGGAGCTGCCTGCCTTGTTTCCTTCCAGCTTGATACTCCCTTCCAAGCCACCCTCTTTAGCCCATTTCCTGCAGTTTACCATTCTCATGTGTATTCTCTGTTTTCTCCTATGTAGTAGGAATTTAAATAATTTTCTGATGTTAGATCAACCATATATTTTCCTGTGTGAATAATAATTATCTCACCAGAGAAGAAAATCAGTCTAATCTGATCTAACACTGGCAAATTCACGGTGTCCTGTCCCATTTGCTACTGTCTAATTCTTTCTGTGTCTGTGACAATTATTTTCATTAAAGTTCACTTCAGTTTTGGTAAAAGCTAAGTAATATAAATTGCTCCATTTCTGCCAGCATATTTCATGGCACCTTTATTTGATAAAAGGCTTTGTGTTTGCTGCCATTCAGTGAGATAGCACTGCTGATCCCCACTTCCAATGTAAATGTGGCATATTGTCCATTGCTTTCCCCAAACCTCTGAGGTGTGAATTATCCTGTGGCTTCATTCAGGTAGTTGCATCGCCCTCTACAACTACCTGAAAGGAGGTTGCAGTCAGGTGAGGGTTGATCTCTTCTCCCAGGCAACCAGCAGGAGGACAAGAGGGCACAGACTCAAGCTCTGCCAGGGGAGGTTTAGGTTGGATATTAGGAAGAGTTTTTTTACAGAGATCGTAATCAGACATTGGAATGTGCTGCCCAGGGAGGTGGTGGATTCACCATCCCTGGAGGTTTTCAAGCTGAGACTGGATGTGGCACTTAGTGCCATGGTCTAGTAACCACAGTAGGGTTGGACTCAATGAGCTTTGAGGTCTTTTCCAACCCAATTGATTCTATTATTCTATGATTGCAAATGCATCAGTTTCTTCAAGTATTTTACTTGTACTTGGCTTGAGGGTACTTCATGTCTATATACTATGTATCCCATTCTTGATTTTTCTTAATGAAAATTTGAACCAAAATCTTAGTGTTTTAGGACCATAGTTGAAATGCCTTTACCATAAATGTCCCTCTGTGGCAGGGTGGATGGGCTCTCTAAGGAATGCTGCTACACCGTGTAGGCACTGAGTCAGCTGAAGGGAAGCCTCCCAACTGGTGGGTTTAAATAGTATGTCTCTCAGGGAAGATTCCCAAAGGAAACAGAATTAAGTGAAAGCCTTTACAGGTGAAGGAGGTTCTCTTTCTCAACTCCAAGCTGAATGAAGGTATTGAACCCAAAATGTGGCATTGGCTGCTGCTTTTACTGAGTTTTAGAGGAGTATCTGTGGCAAACATTGCCTAGATTGGTAGCCAGCAAGAGTCCATGTGCTGACCTTTCCCAGCCTTAAAAATTGGAAGGTGAGAGAGAAGAAAAAAAGTAAATTTGTTTTGAAGAAGAAAAGCACTTGAGGACAGACACTGTCTCAGTTTGGGAATGTGCCATTGTGTCTTTGTGCCAGTCTCAATGAAAGACAGTAGAAGCATCTGTGCTAGTAAAAATATGTCTGCAGTTCACTTTCTTTCCACAACTGCATAATCAGAGGCTGGAATCTGTTCCAGCATATACCCAGTAAAGACTATATCTTTTCTAGTGCTCTGAAGTCCCACTCATGCAGGCACCATTCTTTGCAGAAGTCTGCAGTGTTTCACAGTGAATAGCCATATGTGAGTATGGCATAGTACCCTGAGCAGCTGTAAAATCTACTTCAGCTTGAATAATCTGAGATACATTGAGTTTTTAGGCTACCTGTGATCTACTTAAAATTTTAAATTTAAATTTCTTTCTATAAATAGAAGGTTTGGGCTTGGTTTTTTGGCTTTTTTTTTTTTTGCCCAGTGTCTCAGGAAGAAGGATGTGAGCAAGAGACAGTGTCTCTGGCATCCTACTGGGAGGGCAAGATTGAGCTCTTTTCTCATCAGAATAAGCACTAGCAGTGTGAGTTTATTTTCATGGTATTGTGAGCATGACCAAAAAACCTGTAAGTTCCTTTTGCAAACCTCTCTTTTGCAGAAGCAAAAATCTCCATTGGCATAGCATGATATCAAAGATGATAAGCACAGATTGTGCTGTTGATCTTCTGTGTGCCTTGCCTGAGGGTATCATGTTGCAATTGTTTAACAACTTTATTGCTGTACTAAAATGTAGTTCAGGGTGGCCAGTGAAGACTGACTTTATCATAGAAAGTGAATTAAGAAACAGAATGGACAAAACCCCAGTAGCAGAAAGTCCAGGAAGTTGACCAAAGTAATGGAGGGAAGCACCTTACTTCTTTAATACTGTGAAGTTGATTTGTAAGACTACAGTTTGAATAAACTCTGGTTCCTTATGGAGAGCTTTGATTTTACTTGATAAAAGTTTCCCCTTGCATTACATTTTTATCTCAACCTGTATCTAGAACATGAGAGGAAGAGGAAAGAATGTACATCCTTCCATGGGCAGAAATCAGAATAACAACAATGGAGTATTTTTGGTACATGCAAAGAACCTCAGCCATAACCTTCAAAATAAATTATTCCAATCACTCCAAAAGCAGTTTGGCAACCTTTGGGGCCCGTAGAACACAAAATTACTTATTTTAGCTTTTGAGTTAAAAATCAAGACTTAGAATAGATACTGAATAACAAAATGCTAGCAAAGTGACCTTTTTGTCAGCAGTTATGAGAGCTTACTCTGCTTGACTGAGCAGACTGGACAGTAAGAATGCTCTGTAGAAAATTGGAATGAAA
>NW_008692882.1:30773-67770 GCF_000695815.1 Acanthisitta chloris | reverse complement strand
ATGGAGTATGTGCACATGGTCAAATTTATAAAGGAGTGATCAGGGGTATAAATTTGCTAGGAGCTTTTTGAATTTGGAGGAAAAATGTTCAGTAGACTTTAAATTTCTAGGCCAAACTGAACTCTAATGTGATAGAGAAACTTTTTTTTTTGCTATTGTTTAATACATCAGCACTTAACAAGTTAAGAAACCTCACACTGTGACCCATCAGATTGTCTCTTTATGACTGTGCAAGTAAAATAATCCACTAGAGGTAATACTGTAGGTATAAATACAAGATTTGTGTCACAACAATTATACACACCAAAGTACAGAGCAGGAGAGGTGAGCAGGATGCATACTGACAGTCTGATTTGTCCAGAGGAAAGTGTTCCCTGATAAGACAGAGCTACTTCACTGTTAGTTTCAAGTCATAATATTGCAGTATTCAAAATCTTAAACATCTTGACATTCTCCTGTCTGACACATTTACTTAATATTTCTTTTAATGTTTCTCTTTATGAGGCCTTAGGAAAAGAAAGACTGACTCATTTTACCATCAGAGCTTCTGCTGAATGGTGATCAAGTAAGGTAGAAACAAGTTGTTGGAGATGTAATGAAAATTTTTTTGCCATTATGTGATGAAATGGGCACTTGGTTCCCCGAGGTTCCCTGCTGACATGTCTCTTTCATGTGCTACAAGAAACAACAGCTCTAGTAGAAAGATTGTTATCTCAGCTTTCAGGAAGCACTGGGCCTTTCAGTCTATACTTTGTTTTCAGAACCCAGTATGAATACTCAAAAACTTGCATCAAATGTCAGCTATTGTCACTAATTCTTCTCAGTCATAAGCCATAGTTGTTCCTGGAACCATATTGCGGCAAACTTGGTCAAGGTTCATTAAAATTTAGCCCAGTCTTATTTTAAAGCTGTGGCTCCTGGTGAATATTAGCCTAACTGTGGAGCTGTGCTGGGGCTGTCAGGCACAGACAAAAGAGCTTTGGAGATGCAGTGTTTTATCAGTTACATAGTATGTGCTGCAAATTAACTCTAAAAAATTAATTGGAAAATGTTGTTTCCAATTAGACTAAAAGGAGCTACCTCAACAGCTACTATGATTAAGATCAGGAGAGATTTCTGGTAAGACTTGTCCCAAGCAGATGTGAAATAGGATTTGCAAGCCCAGAGCAAGTGCAGATGGCAGGATGGTGCCATTCATGGCAAACTGCTGCTTTGTTGACTAAGCCCCTCTTTGAGGGTTACTTGGAAAAGGATGTACATGAAGGAGCTTCTTACATCTGCTTTCTAAAGGCAGATTTATACAGCTGTGGTGACTGGCTTGACATTCACAGGCTTGATTTTCAGTAACTCTGATCACATGGGCACATTGGCTGAGTGTCCACAGGGACAGTATAATACTTAGAGTGCATAGGTGTAGGAGATGTTTTCTGAATATACAAATCAGTGTGCTGATGAGTGCTTGAGGGGGAAGGTATTATTTGTTATTCACATCTGGACATTTAACTTATTAGACTATGTATTTAAAAAGAAGCATGTCATTTTTCTCTGCTGTCAGTGAGTTGCTCAGTGTCATTGGGATGTCTATAGCCCTAGCATTAAAATGACATCTCTTTTATATCCAAGTGTTTGATTCTGACAAAAACAGAGCACATTGGCCCTAATGTGGTGCTGTTTCCAAAAGCCTGTTACTGGGGCTGCATTCTAAAGCATTTTCATAAATACTAAGTTTCATAAAATAAAGTATTCCCCTTGACAATATTAGGATTTCAAAAGAGTTTATAAACTCTTTTTCATTCAGTGTAAAACAGAAGTATAGCTTTGTTGTTAAAGCCAGATAATAATTGACCTATATTTCACATAACTTTATTTCTAAAAGTTGACAAAGGCAATGTGTTCTTGAAGCTGATAAAAGCTTGTACTGGAACTGGGTTTGAACTTTTTGTGGTGGTCCTCTTTGCAGAGATTTTGAAGCTCAAATGACACCGATAAAAACAGCTGTGCATTGAAAGAGAGAGTGTGATGAACTGTAGTTTTAGGGAGGAAGAACAAATCCTGTTCTTTATTACTGACAAGTATGGGATGCTGTCGTAGTTAATGTCCACAAGTCAACAAACAAACAAATGCCTTCAATTTTCCTTAGCCAAGATATGATCTACCTAAAATGACAGGGAAACCATAAGGTTTCTGATGTCTTTGTTGGCAGCAAGAGTTGAGAGAAAAAATAAGATCATAGTGAATCAAAATAAGATGAAATCTTAAAAAAACCCAGCTTAGCAGTAGTGCAGAAATTAACCTAAATTACTTGCATGGCCCACAGGGCTCATATTTTAAATATGACTAAAATCTGCACAAATACCTTAGTAATTCCAGTCCATGAAAGATCAGACAATCATATCTTTCTTCATTTGTACTGAGAGTTAAAAAGTCTTGGATATATATATACAAATACTTGCAAGCTTATCTCAAAAGTAAATAAGTTTGGGCTCAAATTTTTAGTTCTTATCTTGCTCTTTTGTACTTCTGGTTCAGTCTAACTTAGATTTTTCAGAATAGTAGTAGTCTCCATCCCTTACAAGTATCACATTTACTTGAAAATGCCATTGGTTTCAGGTGTTCTGGTCATCTTGAGATTGGTGAACTGCATATATAATTAAAACATAGTAGAGTAAGATTATCTGTATCACAAAATTTGTTCTCTGTGGGTAGTGTGTCTCGTTGCAGAACTGAAGCAAGCACATGTGAGGATGGGCTCTCTCACAAGGTTGGTGCTCCCTAACAGCCTGGGAAAAAGAAAAACTGCAGAATCATGTCCTATGTTAAGAAATTTCCTATATTATGTAATAGGCTCCTGTTATAGCTAGTGGGGAGAAAAAATGTTGTTTTACAGAATGAATCAGACCTCCAGTGTATTACTGGTGAGTTCCCTCTCTCAAGGTGGCACAGACTGTCATGAAGTATGAGCTGATTATATGTGCAAATAGGTATGGCAGCAAAGTCTCTAAACACTCACAAATTGAGTCAGGACTTCTACAGTTTTGAAAACACTTACAGGTTGAACTGGAGGATTGCCAAAAGTAAGGAATCGTAGAAGCTGTGCTTGATTTGAATCATATTCTACCTTTTGACATTTTCTGTCTGAAGTAATTGCACTATGCCATGAATTTGAGCTTGTGCTGTGAGAAGGTAAATACTTTGGGGTCTGTTGTTATTATTGAAAACTTTGCATTTATAAAAATAAATACCTCTGCCTTCAAATGAAAGTTTTATGGAAACTAAGTCTTATGATTTGAAAACTTTTCCCCCCTCAATTTCATTAAAACCTTGACAATAAAATCAGATTTTGTTCATGTTTAGTAACTAAGTAAAAATTAGACATGTTTAATTAGCAAATAATTTTTTTGTTTCAGCTTTTTAATTAGTCTAGATTTGTTTTCTAAAGCTCTCTACCCCTGCCTCACCACAACCCCCATGGGCTGCTGTTTTCATATATTACTGCTAGTCACTTAAGGAAGATTAGCATTTCATTGAATAAGTAATGAAAGCAGAGCCAACCTGATGTGCCACATGAAGAGAACAGCCAATTTTCTAAAAAGAAATGGTAGCACTTAACTAAGCAATCTGCAGCTTATCAGACACCTCTGACCTCTTCTAGTTGTGTGGAGTCCTGAATTCCTCACACACACATGAAATCTCTTCTATCTAGCCACTTTATTTTCTTTAGTGGTTTTCTAGCAAAATGAGTTTTCTGTTTTGTGGTTGCTTTTTGCTTGTTTTTTGTTTGTTAGTTTATGGTTTCTCTAGCTATATTCTTGCTTAGGAGTGCATATTAGTTTTGATACCATGATAAGGTCTCTGTGAATGCTCCAAATCATAATTTATTTTTTTCTTTTGAAAATGCATTTTACAGAAATTGGTTTATTACCAGGGAAAGGCTTCCAGGTTATTTTCCATTTCAAACAAAAGGGAAAACATTTTATATTCGGAATGGACTGTAACTGACTGTTCTGTAGCTAACTTTCTGAGGACATCCACAGACATTCAGTGTGTTGACATTATAGAAAAAAAAAAGGGAAGTTGGGAATTTAAAGTAGATCCAATTCAGAGATGCATGTATGTATATGTGAACAGTTGGAAAATATTCATATTTCAGTGTGAACAGGTAAATGTTAGTTAAATATGATCAAGACTTCAGATGAGTATCCAGTACTGAAGGTATGATTGAGAGTGATCCCGAAGTACTTAAAAGATCATTAAGCTGTGGCTCCAAAGGCCCTTTGGTCATAGATGTAATCTGTTCTGCACTCAGAGCTCGAGGGGTGACAGATAGCCAGGCACTGGGTGCATTGCTGCCTGTGCTCCCTGGTGAGCTCAACTTCTGCCTCACCTTGGCATGTCAACACAGAGATGAGCTGAGGGAAAGCAGCTGTTCATCCAATTCGAGTGTCATATTCCAGGCATTATCAATATCAATCAGTCAAAGCAGCACAACTGGTAGCAGATCACAAACGGCATCTGGTGAAAAGACTGGATTTCCTGACAAGGGTTTTTTTTTACCCTTGAAAAAAGCATATTCCAGAAGAAAAACTAGAGCCTTTTCTCAGAAAAAAATTCTCATATAGTTTTTCAATTGTTTTTCTCAGTCCAGTAAGATCCAGTTTTGCTTCAATGCTTGAAAGAATAAGAGTCTTTGATCTTGAGTCTTTGAAGGACACACTTCCCAGATAATAACAGCATCAGAATAAAGATAGGGAAATAGGCTATCATCAAACTGTTCTGGGTAACTGGTCTTTCACCAGGTCATTCATAACAGGAGGCTGTGTTCCTGAGGACAGTCCACCAGCTGCAACTCCTAGTTTCTACCTCTCCACTCTGCATCTGACAGAAATATGAGACAAGTTTCTTAAGAATACCTCAGCTGAAAGAATCCCCTCCAATCCCATACTGAGTTGTGGTTTTCATACGATTAACTCATAAGAAATTATTTTTCCACTTCTTCTCCTAGCTTTGGTGGGAAAATTCCACTTGTTTTCTGGCTGGCTTAAGTCTTTGAATTCTCTCGGCAAAAAAACAGGACTTAGACACAATTTTCTTTTCAAACAGGCGTTGCATCTTTTCTTCTTGCTGATACCTAGGGATTTGTGTGTGTTTCAGCAAGTGCAGATGATCTCCTGTCCCTTCAGTCTCCTGGTGGCTTAGTGGTCACTGCAATGCTGCTGTGTGCAAGCAAGCTGATGATGGGAGTCAAGGACACCGGTTTCTCTGACACTGTGAATTGTAAAATACAGCAGGAAAAAAAGTTTGTAGCAGTAAGGACAGTCCAGATTTCTTCTTTGGTCCCTAAACTCTTAGGAGGCCATTTATTTCACATCCAAGCTCAGGTGCCAGCAGTAACATGACAGGTCCCTGCCCAACTTATTGAGCCAACAGTATGTGATGCTCCCCTGGCAAATGATGTCAACAGCATTTGGCTGTCCAGAGAAGGATGTCATGCCAGTGCATCCCTGAGAGTGGCCCTGCCAAGCCAGAGGGTGAGCAGAGACGTTTCCTGCAGTATGGCCAGGGCTGCCCTGCCTGAGCTGTGCCTATGCAGCAGTGCAAGCAAGCAAGAGATCAGCTTGCACTACACATCCTCACGAGCTGCTTTCTTAAAGTTAAGCTACTTGTCTGAAGGGAAGAGTTGCTGCACTCTTAGCTACTCTGGCACTTGCAGACAAGAGTGACGTCGTGAGCTCTGCCTTATTAATGCCCTACCATTGTGGGTCTTTTGCATTGTGGTACTTCCAGGAGAGTTGACCAGTGCCAAATACCCAGCAAAGGCTTACCAATATTTGTCTTACAATATTAGCAAGGGGAAAGGCTTTCTGCTGTCTCACGCTCATAGGTCATGCCCTATCTCCAGAAAACTGCCAAGAGGAGAAATTGTGAAGATATTGAGGGAAGAGAGAAAAAATGAGATGTGCATCAGTGATAAATCTCTGGAGAGGTACAGGCTTCCTCTCAGTCATCCTCTCTCGGTATTAGTCCATTCTGTCTTATTTTTAGCATGAGCCAGCTTCAGATGTTTTCAATGGCTTACAAAATTCTCTTGCAGCAATTGTTTCTAATATTTCTGGACTACTGGCTCCCTGCCCCCTGTTCTGCTCAGCTGACTGCAGAAAAAATTGCTTCTCCAGGCAGTGACCAACAGCACACTGCCCCAGCAGCAGTGGTGCCTCTCAGCTGGGTTATGACAGTTGGCAGGGAATGTTGTGCCTTCCAGGTCCTGCTGCTCCTCCACACATACAGGTAGCACAGCTCAGTAGGAAACCTGCTTAGCTTCTCAATGCACAGGCAGCACAGGATGCCAAATTAACAAGCCTGAGTGTCAGTGTTGTTAAAGTATCTATGAAAGCAATACAGTTTAAATGACCTGCTGATCCCACAAAGAAAATGTTAAGATGTCTATCTGTGTAACCCTGTAAAACAAGAACATGGTATGTCTCCTTCCACTGGACACCTCTTACAGCGAAAGCTTTGTCTCTGTAGCTGGGGTGAAGTCTGGGAGACTGTAGAGCTGTAATATTCTAGATACTCAGTGCCAGCGTGTCTAGTGAAGCTATAGCACTTTCACAAAGACAGCAGGATAGAAAGGAGAGGTAGCATGGAAAAGCCAGCTGGCTGCTCACTGATATTGTTGTCAGCCACTTGCAACTTCACACAGAAGCTTTACTAGGGTTTAATGTAAGAAACTACACTACACAACCACATCTGTGTAGGGCAGGGCCAGGAAAGCAGTTTGGAGAAAGAATAATTTACCTTCTTGAATTCTGTATTTGCTCCAGCTGGTATCTCTCCTTCCAAAATCATAGTTCACCTGCAATGTCAGAGCTGTGTCCTCAGCAGTGAACCTTGCAGCAGCATGCTATTATTGAGAGTGCTCCAGTGAAGATAGGACATGGGCACAACTAAGGTGAGTACTTCTGTTCCTGTGTCCTGTGTACAGTCACAGCATTCAGACTGTGCTATGGACAGCATGGGAATATAGGCAGATCCTGTGCTGAAGAACTTAAAATCATTATAGATGCAGAAAGTGGAAGGCAGAGAGGAAAACCTGACTTGGTGTCAGACGCCTGCTAAAATGAAAGAGAGCTCTGATAAAGAACTGCAGAACTGAGATCTTAATGAAAGCAAGTTGTAAATTTTCAAAATGTATTTAGATGTTTTCTGGATGCCTGACTTTTTGAGAAGGGGTGTGTTTACACTGGGGAAAAACAAGCTTCCTTAATGTGACAAGTCATGAGTGCTGAATCATCAGCATCCAAAATAATTGGTTTATTTCACAAATTTTTGCTTATGTACAAAGACTCAGATTAAAATACACCATATTCTTGAAAAAATATTAGCAATGCTTTAAAATGGTTTGCACTGGTTTTAGCTTTTAGATAGAGATAATGAACTGATCACGAACATCAGGGAGGAAAATATTTCAGACTTGACAAACAACAGCAACAAAATGCCTTAAACTTAAACCCGCAGGACCTGAACTTTAAACTCGGATCAGACCCGAGGCAGCAAATCAAATATGTGATGCAAGATGTAAGCCAAGCCAGCAGCCTGCTGAGCTGATGCCCTGCCTGGAGGGAAGGCCAGTGGTGTTCACGTCATGTATAATACAGGCCAGACAGGCTATGGGCTTTAAAATGGGAAAAATGCACTAACTTGGAGCAAGTCAGACCACAGTGCTTTACACCAGTTTGAATGGTCGAAGTCTCACTAGAATCTTCCCATTGAGTATCAGAAGCAGGTTAGCTCCCAGCCACAAACTCAGAGCCAGCTCTGTATGTGGCTCGTGGGGTAAAAAGGCTGGTGCATGGCTGATGGGGAAGCAGTAGAGCAGGAAGCTACTTCAGTAAAACAGTTGAAAAGTCGTCGAGCATTAAAACTTCAAAATATATATGAAAGCAAAAGAAGTGTGTAAACAAAGTGCAACCCACTCAAGGCACAGTCTAGCTCCATGACTGTTGTTAGAAAAGAGCTTTCTCCTCTGCAGCTGCAGAGAAACCAGTTTGCTGATGAGGAATGAGAACGGCCTGGGGCCTGCAACTGGCAAGAAGAAATCATCCTTACCAGTGAGGATAGGTGCTGGCCTGTGCCTTACAGCCATGACCACTTCTGGCTCTGGTCATCTTTCAGAAGAGTTCAGACTTAAGGTAGTAGCCACAGCTATAGGGCAGCCTCTATAGCCTTCATATCTACATATGCCCTGTGGCAGGCATGGTCTGTGGGGCTCAGTGCACACACAAGCAAACAGATAATTGCTTCAGAAGGTTATCAACCAGAGCTTCTCCAAATGCCATGTTGTGAACAATATTTACTTTACTTGTGCCTCCTGCAGAGATCTTCTCTTTCAGAAATTCTGTGCCCAGTGCAATTGGTTTTTCAAAGTCTGGATCCTTCCAACAGTTGAAACTGAGCTCAAAGTAGCTCTCTACAACTACATGAAAGGAACTTGTAGCACGGTGGGGTTGCTCTCTTCTCCCAGGTTACAAGTGGCAGAACCAGAGCAAATGGCCTTAAGTTGTGCCAGGGGAGGTTTAGATTTGATATTGGGAAAACTTTCTTCATTGACAGGGTGGTCAGAAAAGTGGTGGAATCATTGTCCCTGGAAGTGTTCAAGAGGTGTGTAGGTATGTACTTGGGAGGATGGTTAGTGGTGGACAGGGCAGTGCTGGGTGAATGGTTGGAATCAATGATCTTTGGAGTCTTTTCCAAACAATGATTCTATCATTCTATAAAAGGAAACCAACTAACAAATACTCAGTCTCAAATAGAAAGGCTAGAAATAGGTTCCTGGTAAAAACCCTGTCTTAAGCCTACCCCTTGGCTTGTACCTGTTTTCTTTCTCCAAAAGCTGTAGCTCTAGTACTGCTTTGTTGTTAGAGCTGAAACTAATGAATTCACCTTTATATTCTGCTTTTCTTTATGTCCTCTGGTGATTAAAGAAAAAACAGAACTCACTGAAAGCAGAGAATAAGAATCAGTTTACAGAAGACCTAGCTAAGGTTTATAATTCAGTATTTACCACTCTGGATAATTGCAGAAATTTGCAGTTTAATTTAGACAGAGGAATCATGGCAGAACTGCAACTGCTGAATGCCTCTTAAGGGAGTGCTTTTAAGGTAACAGCTTCTCTTTTTCCCTCCTTCACAAAAAGACAGACCCCACGTAAGACACGAAAAAATTGGCCTCCCTTGTTGTTTGGGTTTTTTCACTAGGTGCTTGATGCTTTTAAAAGGTCATGGTAGGGTATTCCTTGTTAGATATATCAATCACTGCAAACTTTTTAAACTAGTTTATGTTCACTGCATGCTTTTAAAATTTCTGCTCAAGTGCTTTTGATGTTTTGCAGTATTTCATGGACTGCAAATACCTGGGAAGGTTAGAATTGCCACACTTACCAGCTCTACTTTCTTTCTGCTGCAGATGGTATAATTTAAGACTCAAAGGATGGTGAAAGGTTTTAATTTTGAAAATACTTGTATAGAAAACAAGTCATAGAGGTGGCAGTGAACAAACAGGATTAAAGGGCATGTAGGATTGCTCAGAAATGCTACTTAAAAGATAGTGATAACAAACTAATTAAAAGAGCAGCAAAGCATTAAGGGCATTGTGTAATCTAAGGCTAAAAAAAATATTCTGGATTAAAAAAATGAGGAGAAAGGAAAAAACCTCCCTTCTTTTACAGGAAGAGAAGACTCTTTCTTATAGTAAACAAATAAAGCTTTGACATTATTCGTTCTATTTTTGCCATAGGGTAATGTTTGTTTACTTCCAGACACACACCACCTCCAAAAAATCCCAAACCAAAAAGCATTCCCAGCTTCCCAACATGGGTAAACATTGCTTCTAGTTACTCTTCCTCAAAGCAGAAATGACCACATGTGGTCCAGGCTATCAACTGTTCTCCATATCCAATTTTCTCTCCTTTTCCACCTGCTATATCTCATGGTGTGTGCACATACAGCATCCCTAATTCTCTTTTAAACGCATGAGCCTTAAGTACTCATGATAATTCTACCCAAAGGTAGAGGAAAGTGGACCTTCAGTAATTGTTTTAGGCCTGTACAGCCCTCAGTGCTATCTGTACATGAGTTTTTTAATGAACTGATAATTTTTAATCCTTTTCAAAAGAAGAGTGAGTGTTCTTTTTAAGGTCAAACCGAGTCAATGTTGTCTTCTTAACTGCTATCTATTCATAAGAGAAAATTGCATATTATGGGACATTTCACTGTCTTTCCCAGGTTTTCTACTCTATGTCCCTGGATGACCCTGGTTCTTCCAGCTCCTTCCTATTCAAAATTGAATTATTTCCTTTGCTTATGACCTGCACTTTCCAACATCCCTACTATTTCTTCAGTACAATATTCATTGGGAATCCAGCTTCAAAATCAAGCTTTGTTAGAGATACAGAATCTTTACTTGATATTGGCTTTCCTTGAGAGATTCATCTATGAAAAATTCTAGCAATAACTTTAGACCTTTAATTTTTCTACTCTTTTCATCAGGGTCAAAAACATTGCAAAGGAAAATTGCCACCTGAATTGTAAACTCATGAACATTGGTCTTATAAGTTAGAAGAGCTCAAAAAAAATTGAGAAAATGTGTCTCTTTCCAAAAAGGAAGTAAAATTGATGGTTTTTTCCCTAAAAAAGTACCACTGGGCAAAATAAAAAAATGTTTTTTAAATGAAACCAGAAAATCTTGAAGTCCTTCTCTAAATGCAAATTTAAAAGCAGAGTTAATTATATACTGTCTCACAAATCTGATACTTTGCAAGGCTGAATAGCTGGCAATGTAACAGAGCCTGTTCCTCTGATGCTTCACTCTTGGGCAGTTATTTACAAAAAAACCAAACCCTTGTTTTCTCCTTGCACCAAGTGGCTGTAAGCGACTGACAGATTCTCAGCAATAGCAGAAATGCAGGTCTTCCCTCACTAGTTTGATTTCAGACAACCTGGGTGCTGAGAAGAACTCAGTGACTGTATAATTAGTGACGTGAGAGTACATTCCTCATCTCTGTGGTCGAAAGACACCTGAAGTTATGACACAACACCCACATTGTGTCCATCTCCCACCAGCTAGTTTCCTCATTGCGGCTTTGGGTTTGCAGTACCTGCTGGCAGATAATGAGTACAACAACCTTTCTGGCCATCATGTACTCTCAGAGTTTCTTTTAGGTCAAGTTTATGATTTGGTATAAACTGCAACCTTCACAGAACTGGTCTGGAGGCCAAAAATAAATAATAATTTCCTCAAATAGCAAAAAAACCTCACTAAGTGTGGGCATAGGTTTATTGAAAGGGTACAGAAAAACCTTCTAGCCAACATTTCTTGGTTCATTTTACCATGTTGCAAAGGCAGAGGGAGAGAAAGGTTTCCCATCTTACATTAGAAGCCATGATGGAGTACCTCGGTGGTGCTGCAGCCAGCTGATCTCCTAGCCATGTCTCACTGGCTTGAGCAGTGGGGGCAGAAACTGACACACAGGAGGGAAGATGTTGTGACTGCTCTGTGGGAGGGCTGTTTGCATTCCTTTCAGACTCACAAAACCAGTTACCTAGATGTAATTAAGAGATAAAGTTACTTTATAATGGCCAGGAAAACCAGGCCACTCACCTGGAGCTATTCCCTAGATGCATTTACATGAACAGCATGTGGCTTGTTTTTTAGCCATTCAGGACAGGCCAATGCTTTCAGTGTATTTGCTCATGTTGGTCTGGCACTGCTGAGCTCAGCAGAAGATTCAGCGTTGCAAAGTTCAAGGGGAAGTTTAGATCTGAGATTTGGGGTTGGATGTGCTGTGAAGAGGAAGTCAGATTTAGGATGTTAAGGGTGGTCCAGCCAGCTATGGAAGTTCCAACTGCTCAGCTATTAGTATTTGTCATTTCCATATGCTCTGAGTTTCAGACAACTACTGAAAAAAACAAGAGGCTATTGCTATGTGCCATGCAAATATAGGTCTGGGTGCAGGATGGGTGCTCATTAAACCTAAACTATTTACCTAAGGTTCTTATGCTTGCAGCCTTGTGATAGAAATTAGAGAATGAAGGAAAGAATCCCACCATATTTCTTCAGGCTGGACTCCTTTCCTTTTATTTTCCATTCAGCAGGGCTTCACAATAGAACTAGCGAGGTGACATCACTCTGCTAGATAAATTAATTTAGATTCTCACCAGAAAGCTGGCAGTCAGACCCAAGAAAGAGAAAGGACCACAGGAGGAGCAAGAAGGCTGCCATCTGCACAGGGAGGTGGTCAGTGCCAACTGGGCCCAGGGCTAAAGGATGGAGAAGAAAAGAGGATGACCACTGTTCTGTGTGCTTGGCTCTTGTTCTTTTCCTAGCTACAGAATGGACATGCCCAGCATTTGGAAATTGCTGAAACTGCTAGGAAAGAAGAAAGGCAGAGATCCTGGTACTGGAAGCATGTGACTGGAATTTTTCTGGGGTACAATTTTTGGTGTCTAAACATGTGTGATGCAATGAATTTCATCAGTCCTGTCCTTCTGCATTATTTTTGAGAGCTGGAGAATTTAACGTTGCGAAAAGATCAAAGAAAGAGTTACTTCCTCATGCTTAACTTTCATCAATTTGTTATCTGTCACTTTTATCAAAGCAATATTTTCCTAGTCTGGAGAATTCAAGACTGTGATGATGTGTAGGAAATATCAGAATCTTCCCTCTGTATAACCTCATTCAGTCACTAGGAATCTAGTATCAACTGGAGACGGCTACTGTGGCATCTTCAGTTCAGACACAGGCTGTTGCAGACGAGATGCAGACTGTGTTCTCCCACAGAGTATTTACTTTCAGCTTCTTTTGTTGTTCTTTGTTATGCAAAATAAGTATTTGTGAATGTAAATATAAGATTATGGCTTGTATATGGAAAATGTGATTAGTGACTGTGTGTCTACCAGCTTGCATATTATTTTCATTAATCAATGGTGACAGTCATTTTGTTTACATGGTTTTTGGCAATCCATTTGCTCTATTCTGAGAGACTCAGTATCTAAGGAGTTTGCTCAAAACCAGAATTTTACAAGAAGACACTGGAAAAACACATTTTTTCAACCAGCTAAATGCTGTCATTGACAGTTACTTTCACATTATAAGCAAATCATGTGTGAAAGCACAACACAAGCTCCCCCTCCCCTGTTGTCTGATGAAGACTTAGAGGGGTATATTGCACATATTTCAAGCTTTATTTCTTTTGCTCCCTAAAGCAGATTTCTGACTTTTATCAAATAAGCATTTGGATGTCCTCTAACAAAAAAAGGAGTGAAATTTCAACTAAACCAGGTGCTATTACCTAACCTACTGCTATTTATAAGCTAAGACTCATTTCTTGCTAGGGAGGTATCTCTGCCCTTATGGCTGTGTCATTTGGCTACTGGCTTAAATAAGCATACATATGACTGATATGTCAATAGTAGATTTCTTCCTCGTGAAAACCAGATGTTTGACAGTACTGCCTTAGCATCTCCTCTTGATAATGTTAATCACAGAGAAATGGGATCTGTGTCTTCCAGCTGTAGCTATCAAAACGTTATTCCAGGTCATTCACCTAGGCTCTTACCATATAATATTCAGGCACTTCTTAAGAACAATTACTTCAGCTTTTATCTCTTCCCACCAGCTAAGGAGATATGTACATGACAAGAGCAGATATCTAGCTTTAACGTGGCTAACCATAAATTAGGTGGCTCTTCCTTAGAACAAAGGGCCCAGTTGTCTTAAAGTAGCAGTTTCTGTAGCCGGTATATAGCTTTTCATTAAGTTTTCTACCCAGCTGGAAGAGTTGAAAAATCACATAGGCCTAAAGCTGCAAAAGGACCCACCTTCTGGGTTTCCATGACAGTTTAAGCAAACCTTTTGCTGGCATTCACACTTAAACTGCAAGAACCTTGCATTGCCTCTTCTCCCAGGGGAAGCTGGCATTTTGGTGGGATGTTTCTAATAGCTTGAGCATTGAAGTTGTAAATAGGAAATGCTTCAGACACAAGTTTGGATCTTAAATCTTCACCATTTTCTGAATCACATACAGCTTCATTTGATATAGGCCTCCAGGTGTTACTTAGACCACTTAGCCTAGTGATCTGGAGTACCAAATCATTTCCCAGAACTGGGAGCCTAAAAGGCTCAGGAGGCATAATTCTTTTTCATTTAAAGCATCTGTCCCTGAGAGAGTCCTACTAGTATGAACTAACCTCAGCCAGGCTTGTGTTTGATGACAAGTAATGAATGAATGAAAAATATTAACAGGTCTTAGGGGACTGAACTCTAGTTATTGCTTTGAGGCTTTTGAAAGGTCAGATGTGTTCTTGATGCTCGGTGAATTCACATCTGTATGATACAGGGCCATGTTCAAAAGTCAGGATGGGAGTATTATATCAGCTGAGTTCTAGTGGTTGGGAGGTTTTGTGTATCCCAAGGCTAGAGACAGCAAATCCAATCTGAATTAACTCATAATTAGGATACTCCCTGCTACTGGACAGAATAAATATGCATGTGTTCATATGGTGAGGAAGGGATACTCAATATCATTCTCCTCTTTCTTTCTCTAACTTTAAAAAAATACATTTTCCAGCACTCTTTTTTTGGGCTGGGGGCCAAATCTACTTTCGCATATATTTTCTACAGAGTGTGCTGAGGATGGCTGCTTGGTCTGGTTTACTATGGCCAAGAAATATTTAAATTGAGGACCCTGTCCAATTTTGGGATTTAAATAAATTTGCTGAGCCTGTGAGATAAAGAACTTTCAAGAAGCTGAACTCCAGGGAACTTAACAGTGAAAGGGCAAAATATCTATATTTTTAAAAATTTTCTCAAAGAACTAAGCAGAAAATTTGAGGAGCACCATCAAGACTCTAGGATTCTAGAAATGTCTTGTCACTTCTCATGGACTTGCTCCTTTGGGTCTCCAATAACATCTAAGTATTAGGAGAATTAATTCTTAAAGTGATGACTTTTAGATTCTGTGGCAGTTGGAGCCCCATGAGCACTCAAGAAATACAAAAGAAAAGAAGACTTGAGCCCTCACTTTACCCACTCTCAGAACTGTTTTATGATATTAAGTGTATCATTTATGACAGTTTTTGAATGACTGTTCTGCTATAAGGGTAGAATATTAATTCTAACTCCAAAGTGATTTTTGGCATCACACACATATTGAGGCCTTCCTGCACTTTGGCAGAGAAACAATTAAAGTGTCATGAGACAACATAACAAAAAGAATAAGGAAACCAATTTCTTATTATTTTGTCCCTTAAAGTAGTATTCTGTTCAGGTTCATTCCTCATTCTACTTGTAATACACTTACAAAGTTTAAGGCAAGAATATTACTCTATCGCATTTCATAGCATCCCTAGAGTAGTGGGAAATCTATTCCCTTTTCTTATTGTAAGTAATCCCATGCTATTTCACCCAGCCACCATGCCATAGGAACAGTTATTTCATTGAGGTCATATGTTTCAGTCTCTCTCCCTTTTTATTTTATGACTTAGCACCAGATGTCAGAAGTTACTGTCAGAGTCAGCCTCAGTTTTCTCAGTGGTCTTGCTTTAACTCTTCCTTGTCCAAAAATGTATCTATTCTCATGGTTTGGGGTCTGAAGCTGTGACCTTCCTAATGGCTTTCCAGGTATTCTTCAATCTGTTAAAATCACAGGAGAGTCTTTTAGAAGATGAAAACACAAACAACTTTATTTGGAAAATATAAATATACTCATATACATAACAGTGTACAAAACTCATTGCATCAGCAGAGTGACCCACAGTCCCAGTCTTAATAAGGGTCTTATTGAGGGTCAAAACTACCCATAAAACATCTCTTGTTTATCTGCAGCTTTCCTCATGAAATCTGTTAGACTTGGTCAGGTTGACTGATTGTTCTCCTGTGTGCTTATACCCTTTCCAGTCCAACACAACCCAGGCACACAGAGTTTGCTCAGGCTTGCCACAACCACCTTGGTCTTGTTAAATATAGCTGACCCTGCTTATTTTCTCTGTTCTTGCCAAAGCTACCAGTACAAGGGAATGGAATAAAAATCCCTTTGCAAACCTCTGTCTTCCAGAGACAGGCCTGTTATTAAATGGATTTTTTTATACAACAGGAACCTAAGTTTATCAGGCATTTAATTTAAAAAGTACTGTTGCTATAAAGTAATTCAAATTAGCATTTCTCTCCAGCACCAGCTATAAAACAGTGCGGCTTTTTAATGAGCTCATGGCAACTGCTCTGGGCACGTAGATAACGACATCATCTCACTGCATAGCTGCCCTTAGCCTCTGTCTTTTTAATTCCTTCTGCCCTTAATGATTTTCCCTCATGTTCCCAGCAGAGATGCAAAGAGAACAATTCCAAACCCACTAGTGAGCCAAATGTTCAGATGCAAGTATTGCAGTACCCATGGTGATTCTCTCCTTCCTCTTTGTAGGCCAGGACCATATTCACCTTTGGTATAATTTTATCACAGTCAATGGAGTTCCACAAGAAATGACTTTCAGGTAATTCCCAATGGACAGCCCAGCAGGAGCTGTTTACATTGATGCTGATTCCCAGAGCTGTCCTTGGTATTTTTAGGAGAGAGGCTGAAGTTTTGATTTTTCAGTATGATGTTTTCAGCAAGTATTTCCCTTCTGAGTAGAAAATGAAATAACTTTAAAATGTACAAGAAGTGATATAAAACTGTATACAATCTCTTTTATTTGGCTTCCATTACTGTTGGGAAGCTGTAAAAGACTGGGGATGTGATTGATTTGATAATGTTATTTAGCTTCTCTGACAAGGGTACACCCATCAATAACTTCTGTTACTATATTTTTATGTCCTCTAAAAATAGCTGCTTATTTGCCTTACATCTGTTGGGGTTTTTTTCTTTTTTTTTTTTCTCAGCAACAGTTTGTGGAACAGCTCCATTTAAAGAATAATTAATTTTAGCTTATATATTACAGGTCTCCTCAAAGTTTCCCTGAATAGGTTTAGAAGACATCATAAGTAATTCTCCGTTTCCCTTTCTCATAGTTTATTGTACTGCCTATGAAAAAGGAGAAAATACCCATGCTAGTATGGAACTGAGACTCAGTAGGAGAATCTGGGATTGGGCAACAAGCCAGGAGTAATCACAAGTAGACACTGCTATGCATGAACACCCCACTACCACCTTCCAGACCTTTACTAGGTCTTATGGAGCAGATTTAGGACCCCTATGGCTCACTTTGACAAAGAGAAAGAGATCACCGTCAAACTCATAAGACAGATGAGAATAAACAGATAGGCATAAAGAAAACAAAATACAGCCTCGTCTCATTTCAAACAGCGACACCAGCCCCCATCAGGAATGTTCTCTGGGATTAATATCTGCTAGCATTTAATGAGCCAAAGCACATTGTGGGCCATTAACTCCTCCCAGCTGGTTATCAGTTCCCCAGGAAATGTCCTACACCTCAATCATTACTGTTCAATTACACCCACATTGCTGGGTCCTGCAGCCTTGCCATGACATCACATGTCTAACAGCTGTGTTTGGCCAGCCACTAACTAAAAAGCTGCATCCCAGTTCAAAAGCCAGTGGAGGGTGGAGGACATGGGGGTGGGTTGATGAGCAGCTCTGATCAGTCCTGCACCCCCCAGCTTTCCATCATGGCAAAGTGTACTGACAAATTCAAGTGGAGAGGAAGGAAAGCAATAGTCATGCTGGCTACTTGGCTTAGCTGTGGACAATGATCATTGCCATGGAAATCAGGAACTTCCTCCAGTCATCTGCCCTGCAGAACAAGATAGCTTGGGTCAGTGGTTCCGATGTAGAGGTGGTCAGAAATCTGACTAGCTGAATTGCATAGGCAAATCTGATTTCTCATTTTGTTTTTAAAACCCTCATTTTCAAACTTCCTATGAATAGATTCTAGAAACTGCAGGATGAATGCTAGCAAAAGGTTTGCTCTTGATACTGTGAAACTGTTTTCATAAAGTTAAATCACTAGGTCACTCAATGTCAGAATACTATCATCTCTATCTTGTGTATATAGCAGCTCATTTAGTATTTAAATGCACAGTAAAAGCAGTAAAAGTTGAGATTATCTGTTTTCATAGCATAGAATTGAAATGCAAAGGCTCATTTTTCAAATGGGAAAAGTCCAAATGAATCAATGCTGTCATCTTTCTGTGAAATGTGTCAATTTTAATAGAACTGTCTCTTTAGTGGAAGCATTATTCTGTCAGAAATTTTCCAACCAGTCATATACCCAGCAGCAACTGGTAAAAATGGCAGCACTGGCTTTGAAGGCTGTCCTGCTAGCTCAGGGCAGTCTGGCCAGTGAGCCAGCCAGAAACCTCCTTTGCCTGTGAGGAACTGTTGCTGCTTCCATGTGTGGGTAGGTCCACCCTGCCAGTCACAGTGGTGGGACCTGCTCCCACTGCATGGCTGCTGCAGAGTCCTCAGCTTCTCTCCGTCTCTGTCACCTTGCAGCTAAGTATCATCTCTTGTGGTGTCTCATACCAAATTGCAAATACTCCTTTTTCAGTCAGAATGGCAAACTATGACATCTAAGGGATTCACATCCCAGCCAACTGCTCAAGTCTAAAAGGGCAACTAGGAAGGCACCTTCCAGTCCCTTGGAATATTTTTATTTGCATTTTATGTGAAGAGAATATTGACTTTGCAATATTCTCTTTATTCAGTGTATTAAGTGGAATGAGTCAATATTAAATAAATGAATATTTAAATACCTGGAGGGAAAAAGCTGAAGTTTTGAGGAGTCACAGCACACAGGATACTGAAAATCAAGAGTTTGCAAAGCAGATGGCTATTTGTTGCATTTAAGGGACACACTTAAAACCAAAAATCCTAACAATGCCATGAAATTTTAACTAAATTTCATCCACTGAGAGCTACATATGCAAGCTCAATAAATATTCATAAATGAAAATCTCAAAGTGGCATTTGTTTACATGGATAAGTTTCGAATGTCCATGGGAACTCCCAGAGTAGCTGGAACTATATAGTTCAGTGACCCAGTCTGGAAAGTTTTATCCTGTTTGCTGGTTGTGAACCAAGATGCAGTACTGTATCTTCTACACCTATTAAATTCTGATCAGGTAAGCATGTGTGTTATCTGGGTTCAGTCAGAAAACCTGTTCTGCAAGAAGTCTGTTGTATAGGATCTACTTTTCAAAATGTAAGTTAAATAAGGTTTCTTTTCCTCAATATAGATTTGGGGGTATTTTTGTTCAGCTGGAATTGTGACTTGCAAGCTCTAGAAAAAAACATATGTGTGAAATTAAAAAAAAAAAAATTGATTTAATTTAAAGCATCATGTTAAGAGCAACATCTGTAGAGTGAATTCCAGACAGTCTCAAAATAGACTTTTGATCTTCTGTTCTCATCCGTTGCAAAGTGAGAGGTTGTTGCTACAGCAGAATGCAAATAAAGTAAGTAGTCTGTTTCCCTATACTGAACCTTATAAATCTCAAATCCACTTGTACTCCTAATCCCATATTCAGCACACAGAAATATAATCCTTAAAAACAAAGGAAACTAGTTAAAAGGTGTGACGAGTAATAGTGCTGAGTGAGATCCCTGCAGTTAGGCAGGCACATGGTTATCACCCTCCTGGAGTGCTGTCAGGGCTGTACCACAGGCTCTCCCTGTCAGGCCTTCATGGTGATGGCAAAGCAGTCAGTGCCTGCATGGCTCCTGCCAGGGAGAGGGTCAGCTGGGATTGTGTTCAGACAAATTTTTCTTTGCACATCTCCATGACCAAACACCTCTGCCTTTCCATTAGAAGATACTGTTTCTGGTGGATCGCTCTGCTTTCCCTATCCAGGGTTTGCCCTGAACTGGGCTTGCAGTTTTCTCTACCTTCTTTTGTTTCTGAGGCCAACCTGAAGTGACTGCCTAGAAGGCAGCAGTGCTACCAGGATGGAGTGAAGCTCAGAGCAAGCCTCACCACGAGACCTTACTCAGTAGACCACTGAGTCCTGCATTATGTTCATTATTATTCTGTTAGTGGTTTATTACTTGCAGTTAACTCAAATAGTTTTTATATGACCTGCAGATGCATCTACAACGGGAGTAGCTAGGAAATTGCCTTCTGAATGAGAGGTGCTTTGTAATCTGCTCTTAAAAAAAATTTAAAAGAAATGTCAGAGCTACAATGCCTCAATGGTGGCTCCTTCAGCAGTGACTCCAGGAAAGCTTTCTCCTATATGCCTGTCCATCAGCACTCTCTTCTGTGAAAGACAACAAGAATCTTCTGCCATCCTTACACTTAAAATACATAAATTGTGCTCCACTGCTATGCTCTGCAGGCTCCAGCAGCAAGGTTCCCAGAATATAAACCAAAACAACTCCCCATAAATGTTAATGAGGGTCATGTGGATAAGTCTTTATTTGCTGCACATTAAACTTACCCTGAAGGACAATTTCCAAGACTTTAAAACATCAGTGAGATGGGAAGGAAGGAATATTAAGACTCCCATCTGATGTCAGTGCCTTCTGGCCAGTTTTGTTACTTCCATATTATTCCTTGCCACTGATCCTTAAATAGAATTTCTGGTTGTCCGTTTCACACTCACCTTCTCATAGGATCACAGATGTATCCATGCAGAATGATTACTCTCATACAGCCAGGGGAAATAAATGCTCTGGGAAAAAGAGCTCCAGGTGAAAAAAGGAGGATAAAATCTATTGGGAAAAAAAAAATCAAACCTCTCCTGCCTGCTGTAGAAAAGATCCAAAAGGGCTGGAGTACATTTTCAGATTTGCATACATTATGGGTGTGGGTTTGTGGTCAGTCCTGCCATATCCAGCATTGTCCTTAGTAAGAACACAGCCTCACAGAAAGAATCTGAAGTGCATACAGGAGAAGTTAAACTTGCCAGCAAGCTGGCAGGAAATCATCTTCCATTTACTTCTAAAGATCACATCTTTCCATGCCATGAGAAAGAATATGCATTCCCTGAATTGCCATGCGTAGAATGAGGCAACACAACACACACACGCTGTCCTAGTCTTGTCTTTGACAAAACTACAAAAATGGTGGCTATACTTCACCCTGTTATTGTGACTCCTTTATCTGCCACTTTACTGGCGATGTCTTATCACAGAAGCATGCTATTGCACTGGATTGGGTTTGTAGATCAGGAGTGGCATACCATCGTTGATGCACCATTCCAGTGAACTCTTCTGTCTCAGGTCAGTGGTCTGTTTTCTGTCTTGAGGTGCCCTGCATGCAATGCTGGTCCAATATGTGCATGCACGAAATTCAGCTGTGCTGGGTTGACCCTGGCTGGATGCTAGATGCCCACCAAAGCCATTCTATTGCTCTCCCTCCTCAGCTGAACAGGGTAGAGAAAAAATATAACAAAACACTCATGGGTCAAGGTCAGGACAAGGAGAGATCACTCACCAATTACCATCACAGGGAAACAGACCTGACCTGGGGAAAAAGTTAATTTAATTTATTGCCAATTAAATCAGAGTAGGACAATGACAAATAAAATCAAATCTTAAAAACACCTTTCTCTCACCCCTCTCTTCTTCACAGACTCAACTTCACTTCCAATTTTCTCTACCTCTTTCCCAGCATCATAGAGGGATGGGGAACAGAGGTTGTGGTCGCTTCATCACACGTTGTTTCTGCTGCTCCTTCGTCCTCTCTTCTGCTCCAATGTGAGGTCATTCCCATGGGAGACAATCTTCCATGAACTTCTACAACATGAGTCCTTACCATGGGCTGCAGTTCTCTGTGAACTGCTCCAGAGTGAGTCCTCTGCAGGGTCACAAGTCCTGCCAGAAAAACTGCACTATGTTTCTACAGGTCGTGCTGGAAATCTGCACCAGCAGTGGGCTTCCCAAGGGGTTACAGACTCCTTGGGGCAACCACCTGTTCTGGCATGGGGTCCATCATGGACTTCAGGTGGATATATGCCTTTCCACCCTTAGCTCCTGCATATCCGTTGGTGATACTTGGGTCTAGAATTAGAAGTGTCAGTACCAACTATCAAAAAGATGTATTGGGCACTCAGATCATTTTCCAGCTGGAGCAGAGCACTGAAGTAGAAGGGGACCCTTTGAAAATCACAGTTCTCCTTGTTATTTGCTACCTACTAGGGATCCTAAAACATTCTAAGGAATGAAGAAGATAGGGGAACATTTTAAAGGATGCCCGCTGTACCTTAGGTGAGGTTACTAAAGTGAAGCACCTAGTCTCGTTAGTAGAATGAATTATAGGCAACCTTGCAAATATTTGTCCTAATGAAAACTTCCACTGGTATTTTTTTTTGAATAACTCAAGAACTTGTAGATCTGATACACCCACATGTGGTAGTACTTTCAGTGGGGGAACTGGAACCTTTTTGATTTTTTTCATGCTTCTTTCACAATCAGCAGTGGGTTGCAAAGTGAAAGGTTGACATATGGGTCACTTCTGCTGACACACTTGCTAGATCACTAGCAGTTGCCAGATAATTTGTTTCAAGGACATAGAAATCATTGAGTTACAGTAAGAGAACTGCACACATCTTAATCAGTATCTCCTCTGCAGAAATTTATATATGTTTAAAAATGGTCTCCTTCACTAACTAGAGAATATACTAGAGAAAAAATTCTTGGTAGGTCTTTTAGAATAATTTATTAGCTAATTTTAAGACATTTTCATTAATTCCTTCTTTCATAGCATGATGTTTGGACTATAATCCTAAATAAATAAACTTCCTACAGGCAACCATAAGATACTTTTCAGACTTATGAAATTTCTCCTGAAGATTATCATACTTCCTTCAGTGCCTGCTCAGGCAGTAGAATGAGTGTGGCATTTGAAGACCTTTAGGGCAGCAGTCTCCATGTAAGGTTTGCACTTGCTCTTTGTTTTGTGTTTGCACTGACCACATGTACAACAGGGAATTTGTTTATGGTCCCAAAAGAAATTGATACTATTTGTATGTAATTCTTGTTGAATGACTCTTCTCCATTGGCATATTTTTTCTGCCTAAAAAGGTCTTACTAACATTCTCATTTGTAAAACCAATACAATGATGGGAAAATATGCTGAGCTATGCCATGATTCATGGACAAGAGTTACACTTCAACTGATGGTCCTTATTACTGCAGAGGACACAAATAACATTCCATTTGAGCTTACATTTCCTGGACTGACAGAACACAGAAGTCTCTGAGAGACAGTAAAGATAAAAACTTCACTAATATCTGTAAAAAAAATAACAAAGCCTTCCTGAAAATACAAAACATATGGCATGTAAAAAAAAATTTGGAGTAGAATTCTTTCCTCTCCAAGAGACAAAATTATTAATGATGGGTTAATCTTTCTCTGCTGCTTATTTCCCATATACACCTCAGTCTGTAACACTGCAGTCATTTGCTGTGGAGGTTGTGATCATGCCATGAAGAGCAATGACTGCAGTTGACAAATTAGGCATGGAAGAGGCTAACTGCAGCAATATTCTTGTTTATATCACTTCAACTCAATTGCAGCCCTGAAACTGGGCAAATAGCTAGTTAGTGATATTTCTTCTGCTTACCTTGGTTAACTGAAATTACTCCTTATTTTATCATGTCTTAATGTTGGCCTGAATCTCTTTATGGATGTCCTGACACCACAGGCTCAAAACAGAGCTTCCAATCTTTGCATGACAAGTATATTTTTTCTTTTGCAGAAACCACTCCATCTTCCCTACCAGTTTGCTCTTTACAGTAGCTCTCTCCTTGATCCTAAAGCTACATCAAAGATGAAGTTTCCCCCTTATTTCCTTTATAACCTTTTGAAAATTTGCTACCTTTTCTCTCTTGCCCTCACAGACAAATTTCTTATTTCCCTGCTATGACCAGAAGGCTACTGCAACAATCCTTTTCCTGACTTGTCAGTACTGTCTTGGTTGTTGGAGGGGTTGCATTCACTGGTAGAATGAACTATCCATCTACAAATAAATATTCACAGCACTACTTGTCACTTCAATTATAATCCACCACAGACCCTTTCTCTGTCTTTCTTTGCCATGAAATACCTGTCTAGACTATCCCCTTGTTTCTGCTGTTGACCCCTTCCTCACCTTTTCCAAGAATACCTGTTTCCTTGTGTTTTTCTCTTGTGTAAGAGGTGGCCTCTAAAAATTCCTCTCCTTCAAAACCATCTCTTGCCTTAAAGAAGATGAAAAGTATGTACTTGTTGAAACTGAGGTAGCAAACAAGCTGGGGTTGCTTCATTTCAGGCTAACTAGTACTGAGTCATCCTTATCTCCCTGTTCCCCTTCCTGGTTAAGCAGATATTTTTCATTTCTTGCATGACACTTAGGTTTTAACTTGCTCTATAAGGACTGTACTCTACTTTGTAGGATGAAGCCCACACGCTCGATTGTTTTCTGACAGCTGCCTCAACACAATAACAGAAATAATATATTACTACTTCAGTTGTGGAGAGTGAGACCTGTACTTGTAGGTTTGTCAGTCTAATTGGCACCTTCAACAACCACCATAATTTACATTAAAATAGCTGACACAGAACAAATTCCTGTTTTACATCTAGCAAATACAGACATGAAGGCTCAGCCCTATCAGAGACAGACATAGGAAAGCTGTTGATGAAGAAATACTTCATGGTGTTTTGGCATGTGTAGCATTATACGGTGTGAGCAGTGTATGAGTGTTTCTAGTTGGAAAGGCAAAGAGAAAAACAAGTTAACAAACTTTACAAGGGAGATGGTTGCCTTTCAAAAACATTTCTTTCATAAATGAAAAGCAGTCTTTCTTCCATAGCCTAGTGAAGCCTGTAAGATTGGTTAGAAAATCATCGGTCTCTCCCCAGTATGGTGCCCTGACCTGGACCAGTACCTTCTGGGGTAGAGGAACTGTCAGTAGGGGTTTCACCTCTCAGCAGAATAGCTTAGCCTTGAGCACACCAACAAGTCATGCATGGCTAAGGTCCCCCAGAAAACCCCATTCTCCTTTCCCTGGGCTCTTGTTCAAGAAGAAACAGGTCCACTGAAGAAGTTGCATTTGGTGTCTGAGATGCTGCACTTTGTGTTGTGGGCACAGATTGCCCCAGGTACCACTGCTAAGGAATGCTAGTGCATCCCTTTGAGCAGAGTGGGCAAACCAGTAGAAGATACACGATGCTTCTGAAGTGGCTGTTTTTCACATCCCCATGAAGCATGGCTAGCTTTGGAAACAGATTTTAAAAATAAGCTTTTTATGACAATGAGTGAACTCAGAGTCAGATGAAAGCTTGCCATTCAAAAGCCATTTTGAAAGATGAAATCTTATGCACAGCTATATACAAAGTGTTTCCATTAAAAAAAATAAAGCCCATGGACCAAAGAAGTGATACTATGAACATGAGGTTTATAATGAGGACTTATAAACCAAATATACTGTCAGCATTTGTACACTATTTGGCATGGATGTGTTGTTTTTTTCTGGTAGTTTGAAGAAGCCACCTTATTTATGTACTACTAATCCCTTATGCACAGCTATATACAAAGTGTTTCCATTAAAAAAAATAAAGCCCATGGACCAAAGAAGTGATACTATGAACATGAGGTTTATAATGAGGACTTATAAACCAAATATACTGTCAGCATTTGTACACTATTTGGCATGGATGTGTTGTTTTTTTCTGGTAGTTTGAAGAAGCCACCTTATTTATGTACTACTAATCCAGTGTTCACTCCCACTTTCTTTCAAGTCAGATAAAACAACACAACCAATTCTGTCCTCACAGGCTAATCATCATTGTCCTCATTTTGCCCCTTCACTGATATTTGTTGTTCTCCCTACGAGTTTGCTGATTCAGCTTGACCTTCATCTCACACTTAAAATCCCTTCTCAACCAGCTTTACAGCCACCTCACCAGCAATCTTTAGTTCAGACACAGTCTGGGTCCCTGCTCCTCTGCCAAACATTCATTTTTGCTTACATCATTCCAGATTTTCCATTCCTCTGCTTTGGTGGAATTCAGTTATGTTTAACTGAGTTATCCCTGACATCCTCCAGCGGCAGAGAAGAGACCTGGCCAATCATTTTTTTTTGACAAGTGTAATTCTCAGTTTCAGTTTTCTTAAAACTATCATGTCCAGTTTGCTGCCTGTTTCAGAGCAGTGCTGGACATAGCTCAAGTTGAACAGCAGGGAGTATGTAAATGACTTATTAGACCAGTCCCTGGAGTCCCTGGCAGAGCACAAGCCCCCATCGAGCTGGAAGCTGCTCAAGCACCCAAGAGAGTGCACTGAAGGGCATTCAGTTAAAATAGACAAGAAGGGTGGCTAGAGAGAAATCCTTAGCATAACAAGGGTGTGGAATTGAGGAAACACTGATTTTTCCAGACTTATATAGAAGAAAACTAAACACATAGCAATAAGGATTGACTTGGTACCTCTTCCTCAAAACAGTACTCCTCTTTCCATCCACAAGGACATTATAATAACTAATTTCTTCTCCATTCTTTCAATTTTTAATTTTTTTCCCCCAGCTCAACAGGGTTAGAGTTGTCCAGTTCATCATCCAGTGCACGGCTCACTGTCCCTGCTGAGGTCAGCAAGGGCACACAGTTATACATACCTGTTGAGGCTGGTGGCTTTTATTTCCAGGAAATGCAGTGCTGCAGAAATGGTGTCTGTGAGGATTTCTCCAGGTTTTATGGACACTTCAGGTCACATTTGACGAATTCCTATTTTCTGACAACATTATAAGTTCCTCCAGAGATACAGGACAGGGAAGAAAAAAAGCAGTTAGTGTTTTGCCTCTAAAAGATTTCAGAACAAAATTACGGAGTGGATGTAGAAAATATGGATTTGTGTACATATTTACTGTGAGAAATTAAAATGGCTGATGACATTTTTTATGACAATGGTATAGAAAATGAGCTGTGTCAGAACAAAAATATTTCATCCTGAGAATTCCTGTTGAAGACACCATTAATTCTTTGTCACATAGCTCAGTATGTGAGAAAACCTTTTTTCTGCAGTTGTGCATGTTTAAATATTAGCTGAAGTTCTTGCTTCTGAATATAAGCAGGTAAAAAGGTATTTTGTAGTTTATTGCATTACCATTATTCATTGCATTTTATTGGTTTGTTATCTTTATTCTATTGGTACTTTATAGTAATAGCTTTGAGTGTGTTATGCTTTTTGAAAAGGAAGAATAAATAGCTTACTATTCCACAATAAACAGAGGTAAAATAGAGGCAGCAATAAAAGCACATTGGTCTTTTGTAAGCAGTTGGATGTGATATCCGGATCAGAGGTTATTTTAAATGAGAGATGAAAGATAATCCTTCAAAATGTAAGGTCTATGTTTGTCAAAATATATGTCTAAACATATGTCTTAACAACCACACCAGCCTTGTAAATCAAAAGGACTATACCAGAATATCTTAAGCCTGCTTTTCCATGGTATGCTCTGAAAACATGGCAAAAAAATAAAGCTGCTGGAATGCACTACTGAAAATGGCAAATTCCAATTTTCTTACATTCATGAAATTTTGTTCTAGGGAATGCTGTGATCTCTTTCACTCTTGTGCTGCTGCTGTTTGTGCATATATTTAACTTTACTCCCCTGAACAGTCTCATCAAATTCTCTAAAAGCGATCATAATTTTTGAGTTAGCAATGGAGATGAGAGCTTGCAGGATCTGGAGTATATTTTACTATTCCAGTCCTAAACTACAGCTAAAAAATTTCTTTTACCTAAAGTAGAATTCTTCTAGCCCCTTGCAACCTCTTGCAATTTTGCAAGTGTAGAAAAACAAGGAACTGTTTGCAGTTTTGGGGCTCTGTTTTTTTAAGCATTGCATTACAGAGTCCTTGTTAAGTTTAAAAAAATGCATAATTGAAGCTGAAAATTATCTTTCTCCTCTAAATTTGTTTCTATGGACTTCTAAACCTCAGTATTCCTTGCCAACTTTTAGTTAATAGAACATGAAAAGGATTTTTTTTCTTCGACTGCAAAAATAAGGTTTTTTGTTGCTCCATTTATGAAATATTTGAGAAAACAAAGCCTGTTTTCAGAAGTGAAAAACTAAATTGAGACGCCGATATATTTAATAAATCATTTCTTCTGAAAATTTTCCTATTTTATGGTATTTCACACCTTTCTATGTATAAAAAAATCATGTCATGCTGGTAAATGCTGCCCAAGAAGTCTCCTTGCCCACACTGCTGATTGTTTTTTTTGATAGCTTCTATTACTGCTTGAGTGGAAATAGTACATACTTCATGTGATTTTATGCAGAACACTGTATATGAAGTATTTTGATTTGTTATTTGTCCTTTGAACAGACCTTCCAAGATTCACAAAAGAAAACCCTTTAAAAAAATCTGATTATGCTACTCAATGTCCCTATGTTTTGCTTCTATAAAAAAATAAGTAAACAGGGAGAATCACAAAATCTAGTATGTGGCATAGAGTTATCTGATTTCACAAGTATGAAAATGGGACTTTTTCCAAGAGACATCTGCTTTTTTTATGAAAACATTTCCCTTTTCTTTCCTGTATCTGCACAGTCACCAGAATCTGTCATTCATTGACCCTTGCATTTGTACAAACATAAAAATTCGAGGTAGTCTTTTGTCATAAATCTGGGCTCAAGAGCAAATGTGACCTGATAACTCTAAAGACCTAATGAGGGAACTGCAATATATATGTATAATATAGATGTACTCTAGATAGTGAGAATCCCTAACAATTATGTGTTCGTGTACTTTAGTTTGCATACTATTAGCAATATTAATATATATTTTAAACTATATAATATATATATCCATATTTTCATAAATTATCTGGATAGCATCACTAATATGCAGTTAAGGTACATGCTGGCATGATGTATTCTTAGTTTGGGCAGAGGTATGGATTAATGCCTGTTGATAGGAAGGCAGTTATTTAATATAAAACTCTAACAATGAAAAAAATGCATGATGGTAGTATAATTAATGAGCCAGCACTGATGCGATGGTCTGTCTAATGTCAGCTATAAGGCACCAAGACAATTAAATCTGTGCATAGGTAATAATCTCTGGAACACTACTTCCTAGGAAGTATGCTCCTAAAAGAATAAATTATCAGTTAGAATAATAAAATCATAGAATCATCAAGGTTGGAGGAGACCTCTAAGATCGTCAAGCCCAATCATCAACCTGTCACTCTGCTGTAACCCCTAAACCCTAAACTGTATGCCCCAGTGTCAGATCCAGGCTTGTGAAGAGCATGTTATATTAGCTAGCCTGTTCTCAAAATGTTCCCATGTATCTGAGAAACAAAAAGAAAATTAAAATTGCATAACGTTTCTAAGAAAATACATTTCTCATCCTCCTTAAAGTGGGACCCTTATCTCATGTCAGTTACAGCAACATCCTTCTCACTTTCTTTGCAAAATGCAGTCTCAACCTTCCTCCCATCCAATCTACCTGCTCTGTGCCACATAGACTGTCAAGATTTCCCTGTGTACCCCATCCCTGGGCTTCCATTCTCTGTTTCACTGACCACACTGCTCGATTCCCTTCTGTAGGACTGCTGATACCCATCCTGGCCATATGCACTTATTCTCATTTCTTACAAAAATACCAGTCTCTGGCCAGATATAATGCCAGCCTACGCTTGCTTCTCTTCTTAACCTTCAAAACCAGGATCTTTGTGTTTCTTTCTGGAACTCTTCATACTCTAAAAGACAGGTCCATGACTGGTCACAAAGCTACCTCATTATTTCTCTTCCCTATCTTCCTTAGAATTTTCTTTTGCTCTAATGCCTATAAACGTTGGACAACAGCATGCTCAGAGCATATTTTGATCAATAAACACTATTTCTTTCACTTTTTATTAGTCTTTTCATTTAGGCTAAGCTCTTTTAGAGGGAGACAATTTCTTGTGGTCTATATTTCCACAATGTCAGGGACAATGGGTCTTTGTCCATGCATTAGGCATCTAAATGCTATAATTTTCTGAATAGTAACTTGTATTCCCTATGAGTAGGTCTCTACCCATGAAACAGACATATAACCAGGATTTTAGAGGCTTGAATTAGGAAGTAAAGTGTTCTAAGGTATTTTTGTGTTAAACTTTAAGGAAACAGCATGACTGACTTTTGAGCTGGGATTTTCCATTGTATGTTGCTATTTTATATGCCAAAGGAAACCCTCCTCCATATCAGACTTCAGTTTGTCTTGTTCTGTAAAAACTGCTGGCTGCTTCAGGGGAAGATTAGAAAAACTCTGTAGAGGAAAATTGTGTTAAAACGATGATAGAAAGTTTGTTTAATCTTATCAGTTCATCACTGGGTTATATGCTAAAGCATAAAGGTTCAAAAATAGTAATTTTCTCAAAGGAAAACAAATTATTGTATGTATGACTATAATTCTGGCTTTGGAGGTTTTAGAGGGAGGTATAAGTAAAACAAAAAAAAATCCAGAAACATATTCTTTTTTATACATTTCATCATTTCCTCCCATCTCCTCTCATTAGGAAAAGCAAAGAACAAAAATAGTCACTGACTTTGGAACAGAGATTAGGAAATAATATGGACATTAATTACCTTCAAAGAAGTAGGAGTAATGTCAAAGAGACAGTGATATTATCCTGGATAAGCTCAGTAAGTTAAATATAAAACTACTCATGACATGAATAGTTGTTGCTAGTTTCTGCAGCAAAGGAGAAAAGTACCCAAGGCAATGATGGCTTAGTCACTCTTGCAAAAATGAAGATTTTACCTTTTTCTTCTCAAAGTGAATGGAATGCTACAGTGATGGAAAAGGCTTAGAGTGTATAGCAATAAAAAGAAATGGCTTCATGAATGAACTCTGTAGCACTAGGAAGCAAATACAGGGATTACTAAGTTTAAGGGATGACAAACACAAAATGTCAGCATATGTAGAAACATTCTTGAAAGAAAAGGACATAAGAAAATGACAAATATAAGACAGGTGTTTGCTATGAAAAAATATTCTAAGTCCATGCTAGAAACCTATATTTAGTTTCCTATTACTGGAACAGTATGTTACGCCTCTTAATCCACTCACTGTGGTATCAGTGAGTGGATATCAGAAGCTATGGAGATTCAAATTATAAAGTGCAAATTTACTCCCTTTTAAACAGCACTCAAGCATGAAGAAATGTCTTTGCATAGAACAAAGATTTTATTTGTGTGAAAACAACTAATTGAAAAAGAAAGAAATCTATAAGGCCACTTGCCTTAACAATACTTTCAGAAGTGCTGAGAGCTCTTGAACTTTCTCATGTCATTAATCTTCCGCTAACCAATTTTGGTTTAGGTTTTCCTAACGTTAAGTTTCTTCCTTTTTTTGACTAATGTGTGTAACCTAGGCACATATGATATTGTTGGAAGGGTTGCACCAGTAAGATAAGACCAGCTAAGGGACTTCCTGAGCTAAAGATCTTATCTTTGACTATGTCATACAACCTGATAACCCACTGTGAAGAAGTGGTAATAAAACTTCTTCATATGGCAATAAATTAACGTGGCCAGTGTTACTGTTTGCTAGATACTTGCATTAGCAACATATTTTGCTTTTGAGATTCCTGGCACTTTAAGATGGCATTCAGAGGTCCAACATCTAAAGCCTGTCTGCTTACTCACTGCAGCAAACTCTGGCACTGAACTCACCTCAGGAAAACACAGTGTCCCTGCTCAGAAAAATATGGGACTTCAGACATGCTGTTTCTGGCATTTTTCATAACAGCAGCAATTAAGAAAAGGTCTTTGAGCTCTCATTTAAAGAAACATTACCCAAACAGAGATTATCTGAATCTCAAAACCATTGCTGATAGAGAGAAGAGAAGCTCCCACTTTAAGGAGTATGATTTTCTTATTAATATGTCATACCAGAATATTTTCTGAGTCCTTACTTGAGCTAGGTCCCTGGCTCTTCTGAGAGTGTCTTGCAAATACAGAAGGAAAGGATGCACCAAGATGTCTGGGGCCATCTGAATGCCACCAAAGAGTTCTAATTCATGCACACTGCTGTACCTCCAGACATTCTCATTACCAGGTGGTAAAAATGTCACCCTTTAAATCCTACTCAGGGGCTGTTATCACCTTCCACCAGCAGTAGGAGGAGTTGGACACCTGACTGAAGGAAATCATGTAAGCAAGGAAGAAATTACTGTGTGATCAAGGTGTTCCTTAAAAATGTAGTGTCCTAGACAGGCAATTCCTGACTAAATATTTAAAGATAATCTGTTATTAAGGGAAATATTGATATAATTTATGCTTCTACTCTGCTCTCTTGTAAGTGAACTTAATAATCGGATGTCCAAATGCTGTTCCATTAAGACAAATGTGTGTTTATACTGGGTTTAACTCGACAAATTTGATTTGATAATTTACATTAGTGTTGTAGCTTATTGACAGTTTAGTTAATGCCTCTTGCATCTTCTGTGCAATTGTTTGACAACATTGCCTTCTGACTTTCCTGAGCTGTCAAACACACTGAATCTAGATCTTCACATGAGCATGCATGAATGGTTCAGTAGCTTCTGTGCACATGAAAGCCAGAATGATGAAACACAGAAATACAATTAAAGGCATAGATAACCAAACCCAATTACTCTGCATAGTTTGCACTCTGTTGACTCTGGTAATTTTAATTGTTTTCAATCACAAACAAGACAAAGGTCAACATGAACGCGAATCATACTGTGTCATGTGGTTCCTGCAGACTTACAAACAGGTTTGTCAGCATTTCTGGCAAGCAGCAGCTGCATGATGGTACCAAATGTTTTATGTTTAAAGCTCATTAGTATTTTTCCTTGCTTTACAAAAATAGAAATCTGTGCAGGCTTTGAAACAGGAAGCTCTGAACTCAAACTGTACATCACACTTGGTTATCTTTTCTTGAAATGCCTCCTCAGGTAAGGCTATTAACATATTTTTTATGTTCCATTTTAATTACAGACTGAGGAAGTATCTTAGTTCCAAGAAAATAGATCTATTCCTTAGAGCAAGAATTGGTCTACCTGATGGTTTATTTGTAAATATAATTTCACAATAGGGAAGATACACAGACATATAAAGGATAGGAACTAAGGTTTCTTGTGCTTTCTATACCACTGCTCTCACTTTCAAAGCACTCTGCCCCTTCTAGCTATAATGAGAGGTTTATTCTCATAAGCTCAATCTTCAGGAAATGATCAAAGGAATGAATGAGATAGACTGAAAAAAAGAGAGGTCAGATATGCTGGCTAAAATGAAATTCCTATTACAAACTGCCTAGAAGGATAATCTCCTTGTTTCTTTAGCTTCTGTATTTGCTCATTACAGAAATAATTGTTTTAGTTGTTGACACGTACAAAGCCTTGCCACGCCTCGAGATAACCGTGAGATATTTTTTCCCTGTGGCATTGTTTGTACACAGTGTAGCCAGAATGACTAAAAGCTAATGTATGAACTTCTAAATGTTTCTTGGGTTAAAAATATATCTTAGGCCTGATTTGTTCAAAATCTATATGCACGAATTGATCAATGACACAGGATCCTAAATGATGAAACACTGGAACCTCTGCCAAAAGGCCAAGGGAGTGTTCACTTTCTGGCTTTCTCATGATAGATGCAGGATGGCCTGGAGGCAGGGCAATGCAATAATTAAATGGGCATTGCCCAGCAGACAGCCAAGCTGGTCACTGTATGTCCTTATTCAGAGGTTTTCAAAGCTCTTACAAATATTTGCAAATAAAAAGACTGGCAAACTCTAAGCCAGTGACTAGTCTTCTGACTAGCACAAAGGAAGAAGAATTCTTGACATGACTGTAGCCACACAGACTTTCACAGCTGGAAAAACAGAGGAATTTGTGTCTTTTCCCTCTCCCCACAAAACATCAAGAATAATGACAGTTTGCATCAGGGCCCAAGTTTTGTGAGGATACCTTCTCCTCAGTTATGTTGTGAAAATCACAGCTAAGCTATATACAGAAAATCACACACAAAATTAAAGAATAACAATTCCTATGCCTATCTTCTTGGACACCAGGAGGAAATACATTCATTTTCCTGGGCAGACTTTTGCAATTGATTGACTTGACACAATTTCCATGCTGTCTCTAGGAAAAGCCAGGGTTCCCTCAGGGTGTGGGTAGGAAGAGATTGCAATAAACACCATTATATTTTCAGTGTGTGATATCTGTGCAGTGTCCATTACCTCTGCCTCAGACCCTCATAAACTTTAATGCAATTACTCTCTAGCTGTGCTGTGAGGACATGTAATGCTGCTGCTCTTATTTATTAGTGGAGAAAATTTTGTATTGGAAGGCTAAGATCTACATGTTTAGATACTTATTTCCAACCAACTCTATTAAAAAAATGAAATAAATCAGCAGGATACAGGCACCTTTATAGCCCCAAAGATTTTGTTTGGAGTACCACAGGGTCTTATGGGATCCAGGGAACTGCGGCCAATTGCATGCCCTGATGACAGATCCAGCCTGGTTGGTTATTTCCAGTATCTCAGTATTTAATCTCCTTACAGGGAAATATGTATTCAGTGTCAGAAGGGGAGATGAAGTTCTTTACTGACTGTAAAGTCAGTACACCACCTAGCCTGAGAGAATTTATGCAAAGCTATTATTAACTGAGGTGTGTAACTGCATCCTTATCATTAGTTTCTGGGCATATGAGTCCTAGCATGTGCTTGTGTAACTTCTTTCCATTTCAAAAACTACTAACTGGAATGAAACTAACCTTGTGTTTGAATGAGTCTTTAGTGCAGAAGTGTAGCTCAGTAATGCAGAGAAATCTTTCTCTTTTTGACATATGCAAAGCCTGCTGTTAATCTGCTTGTCCTTAGGATACAAGGAACTCCACAAAGGTTTATTCACTGCTGTATGAAAGGTTTATGCAGATGAATGGAAACATTTCACAGAAAATTGTAGTAGATTGTGCCTACTAGATTTTTGTTTCAGCTTCTGATTTGCCTCTGATGTAGCTCATATTCTTCCTTTTACTTTCAGTGTTTCTTACAAGAGTGTTCAGGGAGAATTACTTTGCTATTGCTATGATTGGTTTTCATTTGGACTGCTCATGACTTTATTCAAATGCCTCAAAATCCACCAGTGTTCAATGAACTTTCACTGGCTAGAAGTTGGAATGGCATCTTCCCTTTAGTTCATCGTATGTTGTCCTGGGTACACCTGAATGGCTTCTTTTTCTGCTTTGCCAGCCATTTTAATGTGCACTTTATTGTAAGAACAATTGGCTGATAGTACAACCCGTCTTTCAGTGCAAGGAAAGGCTATTTTTGTGTTGGAGAGCAACACCATTTTCTTTCCTCATCCATGAATTTTCAGATAAGTTCAGCCTGCAGCATGCAGCTCCAGACTACACTGAAGTTCAACCCCCAGGCTTTTGCCAGATCATTGAAAAGATAGAAGCCATCTGTAAAATCTGTATCTCTGTGCAAACTTCCTTAACACTGGAGCCATTCAGATCTGAGGCTTTGATTTGCATGACACACTTCTGAATATTGACATTTGGCTGTGTCAAAAAACACAAGTTAAGCCAGCTCAGATCTTTCCTCTCCACCTGTTTGTACAAAGCTGCCAAGCAGAAAAATTAAATGCTTATATTACTAAATAAGAAAGCCTGTTAAAACTCTTGGGCTGTTGAATTCTGCAGTTAGTTTTTATTGATGTTGCTAGCAAACCTGGGTCCCTGTACAAGGGTGTTGAGAACTGTAAATCCCACCAAGTCTGGCTTCTCTTTTGGGAACAGCAGAGGCTGGAAGACACCACTGGAGATCATCTAGTCTTGTCACTACAGCTCTGTAGTGGGGTCATATCCAATGCAGTAAGGAACTCATGTACAGCCACAACAGTGGTGTCGCTTGGACCAAGATCTTGGGGACAGGGCTTAGGTACCATCACTGTACAAACCCTGAAGTCTTGTTCAGAGCCAGTTCTGCTGTGTCTGAAGCTGTGGGGCAGGCTGTGCCTCTACTGTTTGTCTAATGTCAGGCCATTACACCACCAAAAAGAACAGCACTCAGGAACATAATGGGATAGCAGTTGGAAATACAAGGAAGGAGAAGGAAGGGTAATGACTCTAGCTTTGAACAGAGGAAACCTATTACTTCCAGCAGATGGGGAAACATCTCTGTCCATCTCTTGCAGCTTGGGGTGACACTGACCTCCCTCTCACCCTCCCCTAACACTGACCAGAAAACAAATCTAACAGCTGATGGGCAAGTAGGTGACGGAAGTGATCAAACACCTCCCAGTACGTGCCAAACAGTAGGCACAGCTGTATGTTTGTTGCTAGACTGCTTCCTCTGCAGAGAAAATCAAATGGCATTTGTTCAGTTCTGACTGGGCTGATATTTCACATCTTGCTTTTGACTCTTTTCGATCTTCAATCTGTTGACTGCATTTCCCTCCAAAATAATGAGGGAGCCTGCTGAGGAGCCACAAAACATGCGAGAGCCGTGGGAGAGAACAGCACAGCCCAAGGTTCATTGTAATGGCAGTTTAATGCGGCCTCCAGGGACACGTACTTTATGTTGGTGGGGGACCCCTTAGAGCATAAATTTTTATTTCCCTTGGAGAAACTGCACTATACAATATTAAGAGAGTTACGGGAACTTACTGCTATGCCTCCTCAGTCATTACTACACAGATGTTCATGCACCAAGCATCAAATCATACTGCAAATCATGGGCTTTGTGAAAGAGAAGCAGAATTTGGCAGTTTGTCATTTCAAAAACCCTTTTCTGAAAGGCATAAAGCAAATCTTTGCCGCTGCTTTCTAAGAGGGAGTGGTTTTGTTTCAGCTGGCCGTGTTCTTTTTAAATACTGTTTCTATTAAACCATCCCCATTCAAACACCTTCTCTCCCTAGAGGTTAAGCTACATACTGCCTATAAGACATTACAGTTTGTCTCAGAAATGTTAAACTCAGTGTCTCAGTTCTCAAGATTATGTGGCACGAGGCCAGTGTAAATTCATTCCTGCAGTGG
>NW_008692882.1:29136-30755 GCF_000695815.1 Acanthisitta chloris | reverse complement strand
CTGCTGAAAAAAATATCACAAGGAGCGATGTAGCATTTGGAAGCAGGAGAGCCTGTGAAGAGGCAGCACTGCCCTCTGTATGACATTCATACACCACAGTGGAGATGTGTTATATTCTGAAACTAATTTTCTGTTAGGGATTAGAGAGAGAAAGGAATGGGTGGAGAAGTCAGAAGGAATTAGATTATATTTTTGAGATAAGAAGGGAATCTTGGAAATAAGAGTTCTCTCAGTGACTGAAAGGAAGAATCTGTAGGGACAAAGGTGAGGAGAAAGCTCTTGCAAGGGAACACATTTCAGGAATCACTGGCAGCATTTTGCATGACAGCACACTCTGAAGGAAAACATTTTCTTAACTAGAAGTTAAAAATGTAGCCCAGAAAAGAAACCAGCTGTTCCTGATATATCCCCATCCTACTCGTCACTGGCACAGGTATCCTGAAAGCTGCTAGTCCTGCCCTTTTCTATCAGACATGCAAATCCTGGGTCCGAGCAGAATTTGGGTCTTATGTTTTCACTAAAAGAACTTGACAGATAATTTTTTCTTTTCTTTTCAACCACTTTCTAGATTTAATTTCAGAGCTATTTGTCCATTCAGCCTTAGCTCCTTGTCTTCTGCCTGCAAATCAACAATAATCTCCATATTCTCATTCCTTTAATTAATGCTTATTCACTGACCAGCACATTGAGAGAAGTTTTAAAAAGACTGTTGCTGTTGCAAATGAAGCTTGGGGGCAATTGTGGGGTTAGGAGCAAACAGGAGGACACTGCCTTCTTTTTTCCTTTGTTACATTTTATCTAGCTCATGTTTGCTCTAAAAGACAGTGTTGAAGACAATCTTAGGGAAAAAGGAAGAGTCAGAAACAGACAAATACCATCCCTAAGTATCCGAATAGCCAGAGCATACACAGAAGATACATTTATTTGTCCAGGACAGCTTAGCTACAGGCTGTTTCCAGCAGTCCTTTTCCTTCTGGATGCACAGCTTTGATGCTGTCTACAAGGAGTGCCTGGAGAAAAAGTTGCTTATGTCAGGTTAGAAGGGAAATAAGAGAAGAGGAGGGAGTGGAGGGAACCTAAGCTCATCTGCACGCTGTAACTGCCTCAGTCTTTGCTCTCAGCTCACAGTCACTGGTTCCTGATTTGCTGCCCCTTAAAACATTTTTGTTCATATTGGTTGTCACCCATCAGCAGTTGCCTTTCTCTTCTTAGCTGCCATCCACAGCCTCAGTAGCAGCATCCCACATAACCCTCTTGCCTGAGTAGCTTGCAAACCAGCAAACTCCTTCATGGTAGTTTATACCTTCCTACTTTCACCCTAAATCCCAAACACCATCAGTGTACCCTAGCCCCCACCACAGAGACAGCCCCAGTCAGTGCCCCATCCTTGGTCTGGCAACAGATGAGTGCTGAATATGGATGAAAAATCCAACTTGCATGATGTGGTCTGACACCAGATGTTGCAATAGCTGAGAAAGGCTAAGTCTCAGCTTAATAAATTCCATTTTAAGGAGACCTGTGCTTGTGAAACATGAACACTGAATGGGTCTCACCAGCAGTGAAACATTGTTCACTGGGCTGTGTTTCAGAAGGCCTGGCTGGCCTGCTCAAAAGCTCTC